>NW_007577787.1:69183-70543 GCF_000690725.1 Stegastes partitus
AAGAGGGAGATACATATAGGGAGAGAGGGAGTGGGTGAGAGAGAGAGAGAGAGAGAGAGAGAGAGAGAGAGAGTCATGCTAATCCCAAACACTGAGCAATCACCCCACCACTAAACTCTCCCACTCATTCTCTCGTTCTAATTCTGTTTGCCTATTTTGCCGTCTGTCTCCCTCTCTCCCCCTCAGTGCCTCTCTGTCTTCCCCTACTCTGTTTCTCTTGCTCTTCCTCTGCCTATTAATCTGTGCTTCCCTCTCCTCTCCTCTCCTCTCCTTTTCCTCTCCCTCCTCCCTCATTCCTTCCTCCCTCCTTTTAGCGAAGCAAACATGGGAGGGCTGGCTTCTCTATGTACAGGCTGGCTGTATTACTGGCCCATTGTGATAATAGCGTTTAATTATCCTCTCAGCTAAAATCAGCCCCATCACTCTGCTTCCCCTTCCCTCACCACCCCGTCTGTGGTGTGTCTAATACTTCCCCCTTACCGCCCTCTCTCCCCCCTCAGTGCATCTCTGTCTCCCCCCCCCTCTCCCCTCTACCCTGCCACCGCCACCGCCGCCGCTCCCCCGCCCTGTTCTCCAGCTATTTCAGACCCATTTAGCAGGATAAGCATCTTGAGACAGACAGAGGGGTTTTTGCTCTCTTTCAGAGAGAAGCGAGGAGAGGATATGGAGACTGGCATCTTGGTGCCCGCCTCAGAATACCAAACAGGGGCCCGGGCATCTTAATATGCAGTGTGGGACAGAGGCTGAGATCAAAGAGAGGCACAGACAGACAGAGAGATGGGTTTGGGGGAGGAGGGGAGGGTGAGGGGGATACAGAGAGAGAGAGAGAGAGAGACAGAGAGAGAGAGGAGGAGGAGGAAAGAGGCAGAGATGGAGAGAGAGAGGTGAGAAAGGGAGGGAGCGAGTCCTCTCATTTCTCCTCGTCTTAGCATCCTTTTCCCTTCACATCATCATTTCTGCTCCGCTCTCCTGCGTCACTCCCTTGACCCTAAGAAAAATCGACAGCTTAATTACCACTAGTGTGCAAATCTGCATGCCTGCCCGTGCATTGATGTGTTTTTGTTCCAATGTGTGGATGCTTCAGAGAGTATGTATGCGCACGCCTTCTTCCTTGTCACCCCCACCACCACCACCACCACCACCACCCCCTTTTGCATGTGCACGTTTGTTTGTGCGGAGGGTTTGGATGGCGGCTCTACCTCTGCCACCTACCCGGCCACCTCTATCTCCTCAGTCAATTAAGATCGTGAGTAGCTGTCCCTGAAGCGGTGTAGACAGGCTAAATGAAAAGGCAGTGGATGTGAAATATGAATCATTAGAATACTGCAAGGACAGGCTTGGGGTGGAGGGGGGGGAGAAA
>NW_007577787.1:72848-76038 GCF_000690725.1 Stegastes partitus
AAAGCCAAAGCGGGCAGACGTCATCCGCAGCCCTCCGGTATCTTCTGCCTTTATTGACAGAGAAGGAGGGAGGAAAAGGGATGCGGAGCGGTGAAAACACAGGAGAGACGCTTCTGAAGCGGGATTCGATTTGAGGCCAGCAGGGGTGCGTGCGGTTTCAGAGGCCTCAACCGCTAAACCATCTCCTGGGAGGATTTTTCAGGGCCTGCATCCACATTAATCCGTGCAACCTGTAGATATTAGATGGAGCACAATTGTCTCTGCTGCCTTTTAGGCGTTTACCCTGAATGTTTGCGTGGGTATCGGCGCTAGGAGCGGTCCGGCCCCCCGTAGCATCTAAGACCACATAATGCAGAGTGCGATGTGCGTGCGGGCACGTACGCAACAGAGATGTGTCCCTGCCTGCTCGCATGCAGTGTGAGCGTATTTATGTATATGTGTGCGCGTATGTTTGTGTGTGCGGTTGTGCTGCTCTCAGTCTGGTCCCTCTGTTTCTCTGCTGTCTGTGGCCTCCTCTTCCCCATGAATACTAATGTGCTTCAAACCCCAGAGATCAACCCTCCTCCCTCTCCCTTCACTCCCTCCCTCCCTCCTCTACCAGCCTCCCTCCCTCTCTCCATCCCTGCCTTCCTTAGCCACAGTCTTCATTCATTTCTCCACCCCCTTTACCTTTCAACTTTCCCTCTCTTTCATCTACCCTTTTACACCCCATCTTTTTCTCCTCCCCTAGTGCCCTCCCTCGCTTCCTCTTTTCACAACCTTATTTCCTCATCCTTGCCTCCCCCTTTCCTTTTAGCCTTTCCTTTCCTTTTTTTTTTCTTTTTACCTCTCACACTTTATTTCATCCTCTCCTCTCCTTTCCTCCCCTTCATTTTTTTTTTGGCTCCGGTTACATTGTGCAACTCTTTTTATCATCACTTTTCTCCATCCCTTTGCCTCCTTCTCCTCTCATCTCCTCACCCGTCATCTTCCTCCTCAACCTTCCCCTCTCCTCACCTTTCCTCTCCCCTCTCCCTGCCTCGTCCCCTCCGTTCTTTACGGCACACCTCCTCAAGAGGACATGTAAATGAGGTCAGCACAGCCGAGTGCATCAGCCACATCACTCAGGTGTTGGCGTAGGTGTGTGCCGACGCATACGTGCACAAATTAAACATGCGAGTGTGTGCGTGTTCATTATGGTTTGCATGTGCGTTCCAGTCTTAATAAAGAATTTCCTCTCTTAAGCTGTATACCAGTGAACCAAGTGCTCCAATTACATAAACGCCTTCACCCCAATACATTTTGACATCCTGAAAATTATTCACGGCCTAATTCATTTAAAATTGCATCCCATTTCTTGGCCTCCTCTTTCTCTCTCTCTCTCTCTCTCTTGCTTTCTTTCTTTTTTTTTTTTTTAACCACAGGCCCTGGAAACAGATGATGAGCGGGGGTGAAGGGATGAGAGCAGCTTTCAGTTCCTTGTGTAACACAGAGGACACTGCTCTTCGGTAGCCTGCTGCTGCTGCTGCTGCTGCTGCTGCTGCTGCTGCTGCTGACTGGACGTTCTCAAACTTTACTGCTTTTCCACACAAAGGATGAGTGTNGCGGGGGTAGAGGGGAACAGAAGGGGAAAAAGAAAAAGGAGTGAGGAGTGGGAAATGGAGTAGAATGGAAGAATGGCGCAAAGACCTCTCTCGCTCTCTTTGATGATGGTGCTGACAGCGAAACAAATGCTCCGTATGTGTGAATGTTTGTGTGTTGGTTCTAAGACAGAAAAGAGGGAGAGACAGAAAGAGAGAGGGAGAGAGAGAGAGAGAGAGAGAGAGAGAGAGAAAGTGCAGGCAGATGTCTGCATTCACTCTGTGGGAGGCTCAAGGCTGTTTGCCGAGGACAGAGAGACAAGAGAGTGAAAGAGAGAAAAAGAAAGAAAGATGGAGAGAGACAGAGAGGGTAGGATTAAATGAAACCTGTTTCCCTTTGATTCTTCTCTAATTTGCAGCAAGATGAAGAGCACAGAGAACAAACCACCTACGCAGCACAGTGCCACACCAAACCACACACACACACTCATCCCTAATTCTCAATGGAGTTCAGTCTGACACACAAACACACACACACACACACTCACGGTTACATTCATCTGTAGTTCAGTGCCTCGCGCCCTTCTCGCCAATGACATTGACATTTCTCTACATGGACTGTGTAACCCCTGCTTGACTTCGTCTCTCCTCTATTTTTAATTTTCCACTCATCCTTCTGCTCTCAACTGCATTTTCCGCTACCATCCTTTTCTACTTTTTTTTTTATATTTATTTCCTGAAGTGAAACCATTATACCACCACCACTCAAGAATACCAGCAGACCGTGTTGCTCAGATACACATTGACTAAACAGTCGCGCGCACACGCAGGCGCAAAGTCCTTCCTCATTAGCCCTGATTCCCCCTGAGTGACATCTTTAACAAAAGGATGCAGCCTCTGCCGCCATGGCAACAGCCTCCTCCATCTCTATGTGGTGCTTCAGTCTGTTTACATGATGGGATCTCACTCTCTTCTTTCCTCTCACTCCATCTCTCTCTATCAGCTTCCTGCACTTTATCACTCCTCTCTTTCTCTTTTTTTCTCCATTCTCCCTGCTTTTCACTGTATTTGTTTCTCTCTCTTGCTCTGTCTTCCCTCACAATTCCTCTTTTCCTTCCTTTTCTTTCTCTCCTCCTCTTGCCCGCTGCCTTGCTGTTGGTTTTCTTTTTTTATTTTTTTTTCCCGCTCCGAACCCTTAAGGACATTCAGTGGAGACCACCTGCTTGCCAATCAGAAAATGATATGTAGGTCTAAGAGAGAGAGAGAAAAAGAGAGAGAAAGGGGCAAAGGGAAAAGAAAGAAAAGAGGGTGACACAGATGAGTGTGTGCATGTGATTAAGTATGTGTGTGTGTGTTTGTGTGTGTGACCATGCATGTGTATGTGTGTGTGAAATAGAGTGTGAGGGGCTTCCAGGAGACTCTGATATCTAGGCCATGGGAGTCCAAGGCAGCCAGTGTGTCTGGTGTCACAGCAAATCAACTGTCAGCTGTACACCACCTGCCCGCCCACACACGCTTGTGCACGCACACACACACACACATCCACCCAAAGTCTGAGGAGAGAGAGACTAAGAATAGAACACCCAGAGAGTGTTGCCGCTTCTCCCTCTTCCTCCCCTTCCCTCTCTCTC
>NW_007577787.1:78228-125060 GCF_000690725.1 Stegastes partitus
CACACACACACACACACACACACATCCACAAAGATACAACATCAAAGAGCCGACACTGCCGAAAGGATTACTTCAGCCACACACTGGCTCCTCAATCCGGGTCTGTTCCTCTGCTGGAACCCCCCTCTCGCCTGGCCGCACTTGGTACAGCCCAAGCATTCCTGCCAAGTAGCTTTCACACATGGAGGGGAAGCTTGTCTCAAGCAATTGCTGACAAGCTACAAACAAGACAGCCTCCCTTTTCCCTCTCTCTCTCTCTGTTTCACTCTCTCTCTCTCCCCTTCTTTCTCCCCTTTTCCCTCTCTCTCTCTCTCTCTCTCTCTTCCCCTCTACAAACCCAAGTCTGCTTTGCTCCCACCCATCCCTCCTCCTCCTCACCCCTTTCTTTTTCCCTCCTCTCTCCTGTCTTCCCTTTCTCCCTCCCCCCCTCTCTCTTCTCTCTCTCTCTCTCTCTCTCTCTCCTCTCCCTCTCTCTGAGAATGTGGGGGCCCCACTAGCATAAATTGTCAGCTGTTCCTGGGCGTACTCTCCATGGCTCCCTAAACTCACATAAGCCCACATATGCAGCCGCTGGTGAGGGCAAGGGTAACCCAAGTAAAGTCCTGTTGGTTATGAGTCTGAAAAAGTATACCCAGGCCCCCGAATAATGCTGCAGTGTGAAGGCGCTGGGAGTTTTATTCTATAATAAGGCTGCAAGGGCTAATGGAACTGCAGGGTTAACGTTTTTTTTTTGTTTTTTTCCTTCAGCATTTTTTGGTTAATTAATGCAAACACCAGCACATTGTCATTAGTCGGAGTCTTCATCATGCATGAGTAGTGTTTTGATACCACCTTTGTGTTCTGCTCACTCCTCTCCTGCAATCAAGGGCAGTTCAACTCAGCAGTGTTACAACCACAAAACCCTCTTTGCAGTTTTTGTCATTGTTCCTGTGTTGCCTTTTACAAATAGTTCAACGCAAAAACATGCAAATTCTAATCATTATTTCTATGCAGAGCTAGAAGTCATGAAAGGGTTTTCTATGCTCTGAACGATCCCATTCTTGTCATTTCTTCCACCCTCACTCAGACACTCTACGTTGGGGGTGTCTCGAGGTTTTTCAGAGGTAAAGGTTTATATTGCTGGAACCATTTTGCATTGTAGTCTTATTGTTATGGAGCAGCCATTGTTATCCACTAGTGTAGGCTGGCATCTAGTGTCGGCTTTGGGTACTGTTTCGTTGTATTTGCAATCAGAGACAAGAGCAACTTCACAAATCTTGCAAAAAATATTACAGCAAATTCATTCACTTAGAATCAGAGCTGGTAGTAAGACTCAGATCAGATTTTTGTTTTGCAAGATAGGCACATGGGAAGTGAGATGTAGGAATGTGGACTGGATAAAGAGGTCCTTGCTTCCTCTCTTTGTCTGGTTGCATTCATTAGATTTCTCTGCTGAAAAATTCTCTTTTTTTTTCTTTTTTTTTGTCTGGTTGCATTCATTAGATTTCTCTGCTGAAAAATTCTCTTTTTTTTTCTCCTGCGTGTATCGTAGTGAGAGCCAGACTCAGGGGCAGAGCTCCTTAGTTTCAGTGCTTTGCTCAGGGACACTTGTGCAAAGGTTAAATTTTCAACATGCACAAAATCACAAAGTTGTGTAGAGGATTTATCATCACAGTTGTGAAAGCTCCAAGGCTCACAAATTAGAAGACATCTGCAAATATTTCTGATTTTTGAATAAATCTTATCCACAAATACATCCCAACTTAAATAAAAGTATTCCTTGTTTCTACCTCCAGTCTGTTTATAAAGTAAATCTTACATTCATTTTTAAAGAGTCCATATTATGCTAAACTGGTATAAGGAAATATTGTGTGATTTCTTTTTTTTTTTGTTTGAGGGTTTGCTAAACTAGCAGAGAAGACAGGTGTTATGCAAATCTTTTACATGGTGACATAAGTAAGTAATGGAAGACAAGCCTGAACTTCAAATAAGAGAGAATAACTGTCTTTGGTGTGGACTTTTCAGACGTTTTATGTGCACAAAAGAGCAAAATAACACACTAAAGAAAAAGGAAGGACCCCCCAAAAAATAAAATGGGCTCTTTAAATTCTTTCTGTATATTTAAATGTTAGCAGTTACTTAAAAAGCCACCTGAATCTAAAGAAAGTATGCATTTGTAGATCTAATGAGTCTCAAAAATACACAATAATCCAATGTATCATGTCATTAATGCATAAACATATATTAATATGTACATTAGTCAGACATGAATAAATATACATATATACATATGTTTTTAAAGATATCAAAGTTCTTTTATTTACAGTTTAAAATATATATACCAAAGTTTCTACTAGGTGCTGGATAAAGTAGCAAAACCAGCTTTTGGCAAAAGTAAAATTTTCACTGCTGTTTGCATCATAAATAAATTTTATGCACCTTTGTTGTGTTAATATCAGATGTTGTACTTGATGTATATCTGATCCATTGAAATATTGCACAGCAACAGCGATTTAACGAGGATGCAAAGAAGTGTACAGATTGTACACGTTTCTGGATAAAATTAGTTTTGAACACACGCACATGTCTTAAGACCGCCACATTTTCAGCGGATGAGTCAGTCAGAAAAGATGCAAATGAGTGATTCACGTCTGGAGCTATTCGTCATCCCTCCTGGATCATGACCTCCGCAGACAGAACACCCCGACATCCTGTTGTCTGGATGAATGTTGCGCTCAACCTACTGCCGATCCAGTATCTCCCAACATCCCCGCTACACTTTGAGAAAAGAACTACACGTGCCATGACAAACATTTCCTCTCCAGATGAATGATATCTCCTGTATAGGGCTGCAGTAAAGAGTATTTTCTGCACTCATCATGTGATGTGTCTATAAAATGCTTAATCATGGTGAAAACATTCACTTGAGACAGAAAAGTAGTAAATCCTCATATGAGAAGCTGGGAGTAGGAAAAGTTTGGCATCGCTTTTTGCTTAAAAATGAAAAGGCAATTGATTGTAGTTTGAAAAAGTGACACTGCTAAATAATGACTAAGATAAAATAAGTTAGGAATAATGTTTCACCATTTCTCAGGCAACAAAACAAATAGTGAACGAAAAGGTTCCACTTGAACTTTAGCTTGTTGTATCGTGGTGATATTTTTTGGAATCAAACTTTTCCAACTCTATAATTTGACTTTAATTTGAGTCACTGGCTCCACTCCTCCATTTTTTCCATGCTCCTCAACTCAAAATACATGTACTTAAAACAAGAAGAAGAGAATATAAAAGGCAAAAATTTATTCAGTCTTAACAGATAGCGAAAGACAGCTCATTTATTTTGAAAATCAATTTGTGAAACATAAACATCTCTGTATGTGCACACATTGCATTTACTCAGTAGGAGAATTTGAAGTAGAATAAAACGAGCGTCTTGTCTTGGATTAAAGTGGAAGAAGAGATCAATAAAACATCTGTAATGACAATGTCGTGTTGATTACTATTCAGAAATTCACATTAAAAACAAGACACGTTTCCCTTTTTAAAATTGGCAGCCTTAGAAAAGACAGTGGACTACAAATGGCCTGCAAATACACATGCAGTGGCGTCACCACACCACCCCCACCCCCAGGTCGAATCCCCGACTCGTGGATTAGGTGAGAGTGGCAGATCGATACGAAAGGAGGGAAAGACTAGTCAAGTCATTTAAAAGTTAGCACACCAAAGGACAAAGACCCACTGAAACACCCAAAGGACAGGCTCACTCTTAAGACCCCGCTCCAACTTCAAGTATTCCCTCCACAGCACTTGCATCACTTCAAGTATTCCCACCGTGAACTCCAAACCTTCAAATTCAATACCACTTCTTAGGTTTACAACATTAGCTATGATATAAGTGCACTCAAAATTCATCTATACATAGAAAAATAAAGATAACACTAAGTAGCAGTAATAGTTATAACAATCACTTTACATTTCATTTTGTACACAACCGTGATGTTAAATCACTTTATACCGTGGCGTCACCTTCCCTGCCCCCTGAGTGTAATGTTCAAGTTTAACCTTCTGTAGCTACGGAAAAGCAAACAGGAACAGCAACCTTGGTTTGGTTATTTAAATAACTTTAGCAATCATTGACAGTGGCAATGATTAGAATCTAGAGTAATTATGCCTTTCCACAGACCGTTGTGCTTGTGTGTGACGGATGCATTATGTACAAGCTGCTGATCGATCATGTGCCTCTGGATTCAGCCTCTTCGCTGGTGTTAGACACTGGCAGTCTTCATCCTGCAAAACAAACATGAGTGTTAAGAAACAGACAGGGCCCTTTAAAGAGAATCAATGCAGGTACTGAACACATGTGATTACACTGCACTGCAGTGTATTGATAGCTCTTTCTGCAAGATGAATATAAAGTGAAGATTAAATACACACTTGTCTCCTCTTTGAAAAAAATAAATGTAAACTTCACCAGTAGATAGCTTCAGACAATGACAGTGATGGGCAATTGATTGGAAAGTAGCTCAGATGTCACCAAGGCTGCCCTCTAATAGCAGACATGCTGATGAGAGGAGTCCCAGTTGAACAAGTTTTGATTGGTGGCCAGGGAAAAAAAAAAACTAACTTCCAACTCCAGGGAGGGAAAGCAGTCAGTCACGGACAGACATTATCCTTTACACGGCTGGTCCCTGCAGTTATTGGACAGTAATTACATATGTTGGGCAGGAAATTCAAAGCGTGGGATCATTTTAGAGGGTTATGGACGACCTCAAGAAGGTGTCATGCAAACTCGGGGTTTCTGCCAGAAATGTTATTAGGCCCTGCGGCTGCAGTGGGTGGAGCTCGGCGGAGCAGTCTCAGAACGTGTAAGCAGCACACTTTCATGGTCGCCCTGAACGGCAGGCGCATGGAGAGGTCAGGTAAAGAGACGGACAGGGCTGGTAAAAAGTTTATGGACTTTCTAACAGTCTACTGGACCACCGATGCAGCGACCAGGTCTAATGTGAGCCAGCCACTGAGTCATATCAGCGTTAAGGTAGGGTGCTGTAGTTACCAAATTGCTTACTGAGGATGAGATGCTTGTTGGCTACGCTTTGCCGACCTGATGTACACGATATGATTAGACTTAATTAAACCAGACAGGAGACTGTAAATTTTGTTACTGACACATTGATTGTCCCTACACTTTTGCTGATGTTGCTTGCTTGGTGCTATTAGCTGCGGTTTTGTTTTTCCTCTGTAATGTAGCACAGTATTAATAATTTCATATTCTATTTATTGTTATATAATATATATTTAGATAATGACTACTCAACGAATGGCTGAATGACGGAGTACTCGTCAATGTGGAAAATCTTTGGTCTGGAGCAGCTCTAGGTGTCACTCACTCACCTCAGTCTCAGTGATTGACCAGTCCATCCAGCTGCCTCAGGAACCGGCAACAATACAGCTCCGGCATTTGTATAACTTGGGGTCATGGGTGCGGATGTGGTTCCGTACATTCCTTAGTCGAAAGAACGTCTTACTGCAGAGCTACAGGGCACAGAGAGGTAAAGAATTAACAGCACAGAAATGACCAGAGAAGGATCTGTGTTCAGTAGTGATGCCATATTTTCTAGAAGCCATTAACAATGTGCTATGAGGTGTGTTCATGACAATCAAAGTGCAGCAAAACCTCATGTTTGTCCTCACAGTGATACATGTAGCACTAATGAACACTCCAATCAGTTCTGTTAGTCTACATAATTACTTCTTGGTTTGTTTATAAAAAGTCAGCAATAACACAAACCTCACCAGGGTTCAAATGAAACACTGTTTAAACAGAAATTTAGACCAAATGTAATGGTTTGAAACTCTAAAATATTTTCCTCAGATCCGCTGGCACAATGTTTGGCAGGAAGAGGAAGTTAACAGATTTTTTGTTCGTCAAGTTGTACAAGTATAGGAAGGCCAGTGCTTACCGGACAAGGCCAGTGCTTGCCCTCGATGTGCCTGAGGCGATGCATAATTAGAGCATCGCAATCCTTGTAGGAGGCTGGGCACTGCTGGCACGCATGGGCCGCCTTTGGAACTTTGGGGGCTTGACTACGAGGCCCTCGAAGCTGCTTTAGCCGTGCCCGACGAACGGCATCCATCATGGCACAGTTCCTGCTGTTCAGAGCATGGCGTGTGCCTTGTTGCTGTAGAAAAAACAAATATAGATTAGTTCACTCAAATTTTGTAGATAAAAACAATGCCCTGCTTTCACAGGTTAGGCACTAGGGGGAACACTTCAAACTAAAAGCTGTGCAGTTTTAAATTTAGCTTTATAAAGGA
The DNA here is from genome assembly GCF_000690725.1 of Stegastes partitus. Taxonomy (NCBI): domain Eukaryota; kingdom Metazoa; phylum Chordata; class Actinopteri; family Pomacentridae; genus Stegastes; species Stegastes partitus. The sequence goes on from NW_007577787.1 coordinate 84,523, forward strand.
AGGTGACATTAATAATTCTCCACAGTATTCAACCTCTATATACAATTACTCATTTCTAGATGCTTGATGGTCCCTAAAGGTAACACAGCCATCCTCATACATCACTAACTGCCCTATTAGATACCTTTGGCATGGTCCGTGCAGTTTTTGACCCAGCACATTTGGCCAGATGCAAAGTGGCGTTTCGGGAGTTTGGCTTGGGTCGCTGAGCCTTGCCCTGGCTCACTCTCCTCTCCTCCCTCTCCTTCTTCACTGCAGGCAGGATGGGCGGCCCTCTGGCTCTCAGCGTCCTGTGTGGGGACTCGTTCGCTTCAAATTTCTCCCCAACTTGTGACACAGATCTAGTTAAGCATATATCCACACTCTCTTCCTCTTTCTTCAGTCCTGCCATGGGCCCCCCTGCTGGCCGACAGAAGCTGAACAGAAAGCCCGAGTCCAGTAATTTGATGGGGGGCTTGCTCTGCCGTTTGCCCAGGTCTGGTGAGGGCGGATCAGGGAACGGTCCAACAACTGGCACAGGGTCTGCTGGCTCCTCTTTAATGACTTTGTACAGAGGGTGGTTGTAGATGGACGGTGGAGGTGCGTGCTCTGAAAACTGGAGTGCAGCAGGTTCATTATTCTTCACTTTTGGTCTAGTGTCCATGACCCCTCTCAGGCCCTGGCTCCCCACCTTCCTTCCCTCCTCTCTGGGCGTACACCTCATCTTCTCCACCTCCCTTGTGGAGCCCCGCCTGAGTTTGGCCTTTGTCGCAGGTCGACCGCTATTATAACGCAGTGTTTTGACCGTCTCTACAGTGACTTTATTTCTGGTCTGTGTCCTCTGTGAAGGCAGGGATTTGAGAGGTGTGTGGGCACGGTGATTGTTTGATGAAAGTCTGAGACCTGAGATGCAGTATTCAGTTGGCTCCGATTTGATTCTGACCGTGTTTCTCACAACAGTCTTTTTGGTGCTGCGTCGCAGAGGCTGCTGGGTATGAGGGTGGGCACAATCACCCGTCCTCACAGACCGTCTGAGCTCCCGCCCCCCAAAGGCAGGTCTGGATGCAGGCTGGAACATGTCTGGTAACACTCCTTTACTTCGCATGCTCCTGTCACTGGGAGGAACACGGCGCTGGGAGGTGTTTGGCCTCTTAGATGCAATCTTCTCTTTGCTGACTGGACCCACAGGCTTGGTTTTTACAGACTTGTTTAGAAGGCGAGTGTTTACGGGGTTACAGAGGGGAAGAGACAGCGTTACATCTGCATATGTTAGTCCTGAGGATGATGAACGGGGTTTCCGGCGCTTGGTCAGTGAATAGTTATTGGCCTTCAGCTTCCTCAGACGTTTCTTTTGTCTCCAGCCAATCAGATCTTCTGGTCTGGGGAGAAGCGCAGTCCTCTGTAGCCCCAGAACATTCATCAACTTGTACTTCTCCTGTGCTCGGGCATAATCCTCTTCATCCTCTCCAACCTCCTCCACTTCCTGCTTAATCCTCACAGGGCTGCAGACAGTGCTGGGCCTCGATCTGGAGTTGCATGAGAGCTGTGTGATAGAGGGAGACTTTTTGTTTCTTCGAGGGCTCTCTGGCATCGGCAGAAATCTCTGAACCTCCTTGGCAGCTCCAGGAGTGGAGCGGAGAAGACGGGTGTTTGATGGAGGTATGGAGGAGTAATTCTGCGTCTGTGGGGAGGCTATGGCATGTCGAGGTGTGGGGGCCTTTTTGGATGAAGGAGACTTGAAGTCCATGAGCTTCATCCTATGTGAGGGACTCAGAGGGAGGCCATTATGACCTTGGGGTTTTGGCATTCTGCGCAAATTGCGCCTGGGACTTCCTTCTAAAGAGTCATCCGATGAATCCAGCGTGAGACTGAAGCTGTTGTTCATGTTGTCCTCTAATTCCAAAACCCTTTTCCTTTTGCTCTCCCTTTGCAGGTCATGGCGGTCTTGGCATGCACCGGCACAGGCTAAAGTAAAGCCCTTACCAGGATGGAGTTGCTGTTCCTGCTCTTTAATGAGGGCAGAACAGGCTTCCACTGCAGGCCACATGCCCAGGTGGCGGGCCATGGCAATGACTTCAGGTAGGTCCTCCTGGCGGACAGACAGAGTGGAGGAATAGGAGAAATCCAGCAGAGACAGAAGGCTGTCCTCACTGAAACCTGGAGGGAAAAAGAAGTCTTTAATTAGATATGCTGGACCCTGGTCAATCAGTGAGTGAGATGAGGGAGATGAAAGCAGCTCTGTGTAAACAGAGGATCAGAGAGACAGCAGTACAAGTGGGAGTAAAGTGTAATGACAGAGGAGACTGGAAGACAATATAACAACTGCTTTAATCATGGTCATTTCTGCTCCTATTTGAAGACACACATCAAAGACATACAGTAAGGAAACGATAAGGACTATAGCTGATTCCCAATTCAGGATCTTGATTCTCAAAAGTCTCGATTTCTAGACTGAATACATCACAACAAACTGACAATCTGGTCCCATCTCATAAGGCCTTTGAGGTGCAGCTGAGAAATGCTGCCTCCTTTTGCCTAAATTGCCTGACAGGACTGATTCTCAGCTTCCTGCAAACCTTTGTTTTTGGAATAATAAAAGCCTAATCTTGTCAGTTCAAGCCAATAATTATCAAAATTGAAAGTGAAATTTACTCAATTTCACTTTCAAGCAGTCATCAGTTACTGATAAGTATGTCACGCGGACTACCAGACCAATGTAAAACAAAAACTGACCTCACTGTTTGTTGTATCCTGGACGTGCTTATTATAGGCCACTACAGACACACTATTGAATATACTCATATGTTTCAAACAGGAGCTGCAACAATTAGTTTATTAGCTGGCCACCAGGGAACGTACTGGCGAGTATTTTGAGAACCGAATAATCCTTTTCAAGCAAAAAACACCAAACATTTGCTGGAGCCAGTTTCCCAAAGGTAATGATTTTATTCTTCTCTTCTTAGTCATGTACGGAAGCCTATTAACTAGTAATTGCTAATGAAGATAAGGATTGGGTTGAGCTCAACAAAAACAGCACATACAATATGCGGTCCAACCATGTCAAGCCAAAAGTGTCTGAGTGACACACTGACTGGTGCAGAGAAAATCTTGGACACGTGATATATGTGAACAATAGCGCACATTTTTTTTTAGTCTTTTCTGGAACTCATTTATAGTGTTGCACTTGGTTGTTCACACAAAAAATGCTTGAGATATGTATACAAAAATTAAAATTAAAATTTAAAAAAAGACGCATATAAATCCAACCTCTACTTAGATTACTCCTGCATACATCTAACCAATTGCATGAAGCAGGTGAGAACTGTTGATTATTGAATTTGGAAAGTTAAAAAACTGTTTGATGCAGCTACTCGAATTTCTAATATCAGAAAAGTTGAGAAAAAGCACTTCTGATGAAGTATGCAATCACATAAACTCTAACGCTAGTACCATCAACCTCTTCCTAGTGTTTAGATTGGAAATACTGACTTTGTGGTTTAATAGGAGCACTAACACTCAAATGCATAGTTTTGTTGCCTGTGGGGCCAAACTGACTCATTTGGGAAGAGGGTACAGGCTCAGAAAGGTCTTTAGGTTGACATCCAGCCACTAAGCTGAATCACAGCTCAAACAGTAGTGTTTTCTAGGTCAGCTTGGCCTCTAGGTGTCTGATCTTACCAGTTAGATCTATGTCTGCTTTCATGCTTGAGTCCATTTCCGTGAAGATTTCCTGAAAGTGATCGCTGACCGCTGCCAGGACGGCTCTGTGGGCCGAGAAAGATCGTCCGTTTGTCCGCAGGGTAATGTCACAGAACAAGCCCGCCTCCCGCTGACTCCTTAGCTTGCTCAGCATGTCAGCACTGTGTGACGCTATCGTCTTTGTGACACATCTTCTGCCACCCAGCTCCTGAGAGGCAAAGGCGCAGAGACAAAAAACAAGAGAAAGGCATATTATAGGAACATATATCAGCGCTTGTAGGAGACAAGTGTGAGAGCAAGATTATGTGACAATGAGCGAGAAAGTGTAAATTAAAACGTGTGAGATGCAGATAATAAGGCACCGGTAGACACAGACAGGAGCTTCAAGTTTGATAAGAGGAAAAAGGCCTCAGGACAGTGTTTGCTGTCAGTCCTATGTCAGACTCTTGCTGCACTTACCTCTGATTTCTTGTTGCGCTGACTTTGACAGTCTTGACAGCCCAGGACAAAATCTCTGATCTGGAAGTACATCCCTGCAAAGAAAACAGTTGTCCAAACTTCAGAAAACAAGGCAAAAAGACAGGTAGCAATGGCTAGTACAACTGCAAATGGTGCCTGCAGAAGAAGAACAACCTAATCTTATAAAGGAGAAGCTCCAGCCATATAAGTACCGGTTCTGACCCTGATGAATGCCACAATCTGGGAGGGGCTATCTCACAAATAAGGCCACACCTATCATTCATGTCTGAATAGGTGTCTTGATCTTCCACTGATTGATTTACTAATGTATGGCTTTGTCATGTGCCTGCATCGTCAATCAGTATGTTTAGCATAGTAACACAAGCTCTCCTGCCGCCCTAATCATTTGATCATTAGAGTGAACAGAACTTGGGCTGAAGAATTATTTCACTGTCTTCTTGGGAGTTTTTTAAATGTGAAACTAGTTGAGTTTGCTGAACAACTTGAGTAAATTTAAGAACTGATAATCAACTGAATCATCTCTCAGGCCACTGTCACAAACCCAACTTGCTTTTACATTTCCTCAATTTCAGGAGTCTGTTCTTCATTTGACATGAAGAACTACCAGCAGTGTTGAAAACATTTATTACCAGTGTCGCCGTACGAAGCTGCTTCCAGTGACTCTGTTTCAAAGTGTACAGTAGTAGCACTGCTTTCGGGATTATATAATGAAACGAGCAGGATTTAATATTTCTTATCCCTCCTATTATCTTTGGGGTCAATTTGACCCCATTCAGTGTTTAACATTTCTAAATAAGTCATTGACATAGTTTTTTCAGTTTTATTTAAAGGGCTATTTACACATAAACTTGGGCAACAAATTTCATTATGATGCTTTCTGGAGGTTTAAACTGCGGGGGTCAAATTGAACCCAAGGATAAAAGATTTCGTAAATTTGAAGGTAATAGGCCGGTTAAAAGGCACACAGCACAATTTCACTATGAAAGGGATATTCAGGCTGAAAAAGAAGAGTATAGGGAGAGTTTTAATTCTAGCACAATGCATGATGGGAAATCTGTTAGCATTGTAGTGTTTCATGAGGTAGTTGAAGGCTCAGTTGTAAATTAATTCAAATCAGTTCCAATCAAAGCATCTCAAAGTAGAAAACTATTGTTTATGAGTTGCTAAAGTTATGATGATTAATTAAGTTGATATTAACAAGAAGAAATCAGTTTAATCCACTATCTCTGTAACATTGGAGAATGAATCAACCTTCTACTTCAGTATAGTTAGGATGAAACCTCCCTGCATTTGTCTACATAGTCAGGAAAGTCCTGTGGAGTGAGTGAATGCTGATGTTCATACCATCCCACCAGTAGTTTTCAGCCACGCATTTGTAAGTCTCTTCCAGGGAGAGGTGGCGCTGGCCAGGTCGCCGCCGGTGGAAGGTGGAGATGGCTTCATGTCTCCGGTCCTCATTCAAAACCTCCCGGTAGTTGATGTAGCCCCTCTCCAGCTTCTTTCGGTACAGCAGCCCGTCTATGACCTCAAAGTTGGGCGACCACCGTGCGGGGGGTCCACGCCCTTTGGAGTTGCCGACGGACTCCTCCATCTCCCGGAGCCGCTCTCGGTCTCCATCCGACCAGGGTTTGGACGGACAAAACGTCTCTGCGTTCGCGTAACGAGCGTTGGTGTGGGCGCAGTCGCCGGCCATTTTAACCGGTTTTATATCCCGATATAAGGATGCAACTTTGTCCAGTTTGACTGCAGCTACTTCTAATCAAACACCCGCCCTCCCTTTTGTTGTTTTTTTTAAGCTAAACTTTGCCCACTGACCTGAAACAAAGTCCACGTGGATGTGGTGACAGCAGATTACAGCCCACCGACCCAACTAAACACTATCTGACCTCCTGCTAACAGTCTGACATAACCTGCAGGGCTAGTTAGTCGAAATACAGCGTCATGTCTCTCATTATGGCTCACAAAGGCATGTTTTTCTTCGAGAGAGCAGATGGGAACCAGCAGCTTCTCATTGGATGCTCCTGCTTTGTATCTTAGCTGTCAATGAGAGCATCACTTCCCACTATCACAAAAAAAAAAAAAAAAAGAAACAGTTGTGGCTAACATCCGCCGATATACAGTTACACTTTCTGTTTGGTCACATTTCCGAGCAATTCTGCGGTCGTTTAGGGAACTTCAACAGAAATGTTTGACTGTCCAGCCAAGTGGAGATAATAAATGCAGCCAGGAGAGAGTATCGCGCCAACAACGCCGAGCCAAGTGATGTAAAGTCACCACAACGACCACGTAAACAGGCTTTCACCGCCAACCTCTCACCGGCAGTCCGTCTTCCATCTATTTCAGAGGTCGGGAGTGGCCTGTGGGGCAGGATGACGGCAGGCAGCCTCACCTCTGGCGTTAACTTGAGATTTCTTTTCGCCAACTCGAGTCGGAAGCAACATGATGACGCAGCTATCAGCTCAGCATCGCCACTTGAAACGACCTAAATGCGAGGTTGTCTCCCCGAGCGGCTCGAAATGTTATAAATCACCGCCGGTTCCGCTCAAAAGCGAGCCAACAAGCTCCGGTCAGACACCCGACATAGTTCGCTCCGCTCTCGCTGCCGCAAAGCCAGTCTGGTGGTGAAATAATCCAATTTTTCAAACTCGTAACCTTCTGTTTGTTGCTAATCGGCAGCCTAACCGAGCCAACTCCTCCCCGCCTTCACACAAAGACCATTAGCAGAAGCGTTAAAGAGCCTCCGCCAGACGGCTTGTGATTGGCTGTTACGGCTGTCAATCAAGTAGGTTGTCTTTCCTTCGCAGCAAGGTAGGTTGTTCGCTCACGATGCCAATATACTAGTATTTGCTTCACTTGCTGCACAGTCAAGTTAAACATGATCCACCCAGTGGATTTTACTCACTTTGGCACGCAGATCATATCACGTGAAGGTTGTCCAGTATTTATCCATTGAAAATAACTTGACGTTATTTAGCTGGAACAAACCCCACTACATTTATTTCCTTTTTTAAAACGTTAGCCATCACAATGTTACTGTTAGTTATAAATATTCCAATACTTTATCAATTTTACAAGTCTTGACTCAATTTTCAATAAAGAATTTAAGATTTCTAAACCTAAACACAAAATGCAGCCACAAATTTCAGCCTCAAAATGTAATGTAGCACATATAATGAATTAATAACCTTTACAGATTTTTAAAAAATAATTCTTGCATTTTGATATAAACTACTTCTGGCAGCTGCAGTTAAAAATTATTTTCACAGTCGATTATTTTCTTAATTGATCTATTAGATGTAGGAAAATGGAGAAAAATTTAAGATTACATCCTCAAATGTCTTGTTTTGTCCACAACTATAAATCATTCAGTTTTCTGTCATAGATGAGCAAAGAAATCCCAAAATATTCAATTTTAAGAGAGTGTAATAGGACTATTTTAACCTTTTTTCTTTTCTATAAAAGGATACCCTGCTGTTCAGTCTTAACCTGTTGTCATAAAAAGTGCTATCTTTATAGCAGACTTTTCTACAAACTATATTTAGTAAAAGAAAGTCACAATTATGTAAAAACTTAATTGTATTAACTGTATTTACTGTATCTGTCTAACTTTCCACTACAGTACATGTGCATAAAAGACAAAATAATGACCGATTCCTGCATCCACCTTCTGTTTCTGACCTGTACACCACCACCAGTTTCATTCTTGATGCAAGAACTCCAACTATATATACTTTGTATATGTTTTTCCTTCAGGAGGCAGCTACAGCGAACGTTTATTGTCTTATCCCAGACGTGTATTCCGCAAAACTTGCTGATTGAATAATCCTGAAGAAACGCTCTTTCATCTTGCCTGTACTACTGTGTATGTACAGCAAAATGACAATAAACTTGATTTGATTTGATTTTGATTTGATTTCACACGTCTGCAAAGATGTCCACAGCGTTTCATAGCAGGGGGCTGTAAAAATAGGGAAAAATATATACAAACACATGCTGCACTGATTCAGAATTCTTTGCTACAGTCATGTGAAAAACCAAGTACCCATCCCATGGAAATCCTTGGCTTTTTTGATGGATTTGGGGCGCCCAAAGATTTCATCCCCTTTGATAAGAAGCCAATAGATAAAGGTGAAAAGCATAAATGCAACCACAAGGAAAATCATCTTTTTCAGTGATTTATTGAATAAAAATATCAGTAGATATAATGTGTTTCTGTGGAGAAAGCAAGTAAGAATGTAAGCTCGTATTGCCACCTTTAGCAGATAAAAAGCCTTGTAGGTGTTTTGTGTAATTGTCCACCAGTGTTTGACATTGACTCGCTGTAATTTCTGAGCACTCCTCTGTGCAGAATTCCTTCAGTTGCAAGATAGTTGAGGGTTTTCTTGCATTTTTTAAATCCCAACATTTCAGTGGGATTCAAATCTGGCGATAAACCAAACCATTCTATAGCCTTCCATTTCTTTTTCTTTGAGCCATTCCTCGTGGGTTTATTAGTGTCCCGTTAAAACCCCACTTCCAGTTCAACTTCAACTTTAAGACAGATGGCTTCTCATTATCTTCAATGGTATGATTCAGATTCAAGTCGTCCAGTCCCTCAGGCAGCAAAACAACTCAAAACCATAATATTTCCACCACTGTGTTTCACAGTTGCTATGAGGTTCTTCTCCTGCAACAAACATGTCTGCTGTCACTGTGGCCAAACAGCTCTATCTCTGATTCAGCTGTCCAGAGCACATTACTCCAGAATGCCTGGTCTTCACTTGCTCTAATGCTCCTTTTGGACAGTAAAGGCCTTTTCCTGGCACACCTCACCTCACACACTTCTCATTTTAGATGCAGTCGTTTGACACCAACGGTCGCAAGAGTTTCCTGCACAGTCTCACCTTTTTGGTGAAATTTCAGGGTTCTTGGAGACTTCTTTTTCAATCAAACTGTCTGCTGTTGGGTTATTTTTGGAAGGGCTTAGAGAGCTCTTTAGATCTCAGCATGATGACACGTCACACTTCAACAGCAAAGAGAACAGCAGATCCTGGATGTCAGAGGTTTAAATACGACAGGTTCCACCTGTTACTCCTCTAAGCATGTTATTATCAGCAGCAGCTGATCTGGAACCGCTGATTCTAATTTTATGGATTTGAAGGTGTGATGAATGTAGTGGTGTGCTTACTTTTTCCATGCAACTAATCTGTTTTTTAATTTTATTTCAATTGTGAAAAGGACTACAACCTGTCCGTTTTATTTATCATCTGAGTGAATCACCTTTATTAATGTTTGCTTCCTCAAATATGTTGAAAAAGTCAGTTTTCATGGGTTTTACTGAGTCTATTCTGACAACTAATGAGTGATTTAGTGTGTTTTGCACTTTGTATATATGAGCAGCATAAGCTATTCTTTACATTGAGAGGCTTCCATTGTAAAACAGAGCCAGTGAAGTCAGGGCTATCACTAAGGCCATGTCCTTTGTAGATCTGACAGTTGATTCGCTTTATTAACCTTGTAGTCAATGATACACATATTTTTGAAGACTTAGTATGTTTGAATACTTATGGGTCAGTCAAGAAAATGTAGAATTCATTGTTTTTCAAGTAGCTTATGTGCATCGGTGCTTATGATGCATAATTTAGACCTTCAGAATTTATAACTTAACAGCTGAATAATTAAACATGAAAAATTCAATAATTGAAATGTATATATTTCAGTGTTGAATACACTGAGACAAACATTCACACATTGAACATTTTCAAAGCTACTCAGGGACATGTTCAGCATTAATTCAGTGTTAGAGATGTACATCTTTAGATCTATTTGGTTTCAGATTTAATTTCTGCCAGGAAAATGTGAATTTATTTCCTAACATGCTACATAACTATCAGCTGCTTGTACTTAAGACACCATGTGACAAACAACTTCAAGTTGCACTCGATATGAAACGCTCTTTATTAGACAAAAAGAAAAATGACACTTAAATGCTTGAAAATTGGAGTTTTTACCTTGAACAGTCTTCAGCAAGTAAGACTCAGGTTGTACAGTCAAAGCTAACACAAGGCACAAACTCTTGAAGTGCTTGTTTTTTGTCTTCTTTAGGTCACTTTGTGGTTCGGTTATATCTTCACAATCACGTGTTCTTGAAAAGAAGTGAGACTATGTTCCTCTTTACAACAACACTTAAACTTCTAAATGCCACACAAATCAAATATAATACAATTACCTAATTACCAGTTTACTGTATGATATAAAACACACATGACTACAAAAATAATTACTTCCAAAATACTCACTGGAGTCCAACAGAGTACTTTAAGTGAACTGTAAAGCATCGTCTAATGAGATCAAGTACAGACAATATGAGAGCAGACACAGTGCTATTCCACTATGGTGTAACATCCACGGGGAGCCTCAGTGGTTTTATACTGAAGCGTCTTTATCTGCCACCCTCTGCTGCATGCACTCGAGTCTGACTCCAGTGAACGCTAATCCTGGGTGACACTGCTCTTTCCTGGGGGGTCACTGGTCTTGGACCGTTTGGACTCTGGAGGCTGGCACACGGGATCAGTGGGAGGAGAAGGACGCTCTGGTGGAAAACATAATGAAGGGATCAGTGACAGAAGGGTACACTTCATTCTCTGTGTAATATTCTGCTGGGATGTGAGAGAATGTGAGACCTCTAATTAACATTTATGCAGCACAACTAAAAATAAATATGAACAGTAAAACACACACGAGATAATGGTAGAAATGTTCAAGACAGAGCACCGCTGATATCCAATTATTCTAATGTCAAGTGGTTTATTTTGTGAAATTCCACTTTCATTACCTGATGTTGTTATGATAGTTTCTGCCATCAGCAACAGCTACACTGTGATCAGCAAGATAACTGCTGAAATCAATGATAATCACTACATCTCTTAAGAAACATAACTGGAGAAAAAGCATGAGTTGGCAGCCAATAGCTGAACTTGTTTGAAAAGTAACCAGTAGTTACTACAACTGAATATGAGGTCAGAAACTACAAAAACAAAACCCAAGTTGTGGGGCTGTAGTTTCCAGTCTGACTGGTTGGTTGATGTGCTTTCATTCAACTACATTCTCATTGGTTGGACAATCGCCGGTGTTACTCCAATAAAGAGAATAGTGCGACATCAATGGCCTTCCAGAATGAATCCATTGTTTTTGGGGATGAGAGGAATAAACAAACCTGTAAAATCCCCCTCGTTTTTCACAACATTGAACTCACCCATTCTAATGGAAACTCCCAAGTCTAACACATTTAACGTTTCTGTTTACTGGGAGTCGACTCTAAGCTAACTGACACCACGTGAAAATAGTTGTCAGTGTGGATGCATGTTGTTAAAACGGATGGCCAAATGTCAGGTGGACCCTTTACTAACACCAGTTTGCGTACCACAGCACAACAACCAGCAAGTATTGTCTAAAAAAAAAAAAAACAGCACGTTAACTCATCTGTGTTATTTTTCCCAGTAGTTCTTTCGCTGGGACCCCAGGTTGATATAAGTCTGTTTTCTGAAATCATGTGAATATGGGTGAATGCATGATGGTCTGCTCCAAGTCTGTAAAATATGCTGCAAATACTAGCTTTTTGTGTTTATTTATAATGCATTTCAGCTAATAAGGCTAGCGGGGGGAATGCACTCAGGGCACTGTGGATCATTTAGTCAATCCAGAGATAATGTGCAGATTTTTTTTCCCCCCCATAACCAATCAGTTGGTTGACTGCAGCCTGTCTAATTTGTATTATACCTAAATAAATAAACAAAATAAATACTTTGGGTCAAGAGATTTTAAGCTCTAGCACAATAGCACCCATAAAAACAGACTTGCTCTCCTTAAAGTTACCTTAAACAGAGGGTACATGTGGCCGAAGTGATTTATGATGGTATATAATGACACAACAATATATGAGGTGTGTCAGAAAAGTTTCAGGACTGGTTTCACAAACAATATATTTCAAATCCAAACTACAAGTTTTCCCCTTCGAAGTAATGATTATTCCGGGACCCTCCGCAGCTCCATCGTCACAGCCGTCTTAATGTCGTCCATGTCTTCAAAACGGGTCCCCTTGATAACCCCCTTGAGCTTGGGAAATACGAATAAATCACACGGAACTAGGTGGGGTGAGTAGCAAGATGCTCAGGGCATTGTTCGCAGGCGCATTGTCATGATAAGGCAGCCACGGCTTGTCCTGCCCAAACTCTCACCTCTTCTCATGCATATGAACAAAGCAAACGCTGCAGGATCTCTATGCAGACGTGCTGGTTGATCGTCTGTAGGGGGAAACTGGTCGTTTGGGTTTGAAATCTATCTTTTGTGAAACCAGCCCTGGAACTTTTCTGACACACCTCGTACAGTGATCGCAACTGGGGATGCAATGAACCAAACAGTTTGATTGGTCCAGTTCTGATCTAATTAAAAGGATCAGGACATGAGGTGACAATACAATTTGTTGTCAGTATCATTTAAAATTGTCACTTTTTCTCCAATTACATACATTCATACAGTCCCAGCAGAGCGCTGACTTATATTTCTGAACTAAAACACTCGCTAGGCTCATGTTACCTTACTTAAAAGTAAAAAATGAATAACAATGTGGAGCTTGAGGTGAGGGACAAAGTATCAGGAAAGAAGAAGTTCCACTGGTGAAACCCTGATCAATCAGGGTTGGTGACTGAGGCAGAGAAAGTTTCACATCAAGTTGCTCAATCACAAAAGTTGCTCATTGCAAAATTACTACACAGAAGGACAGCAGTCAAAGCAGCTGCTCTCACTAACCATGTTTTGCCTTATCGATCGAAGAGGAAGTGCCAAAAAGTGAACTAACAGCTGGAGATCGGGTTGCGACGGGAGTCAGAGATACCCTCCTGTAAGGAAACACAAATGTTAAAGAGGCGATCAACTTAACACCGAAGCAGAAAACATGATAATCAACCATGTTAAACTCCTGAGGACAAAGTAAATCATGTTTCCATTGTATTAATCATTTGTTCATCTGATTTAATTGTTGCCTAACAGTTGAAATGAGTCAAACATTTGAAGTTACACATGCAAAAAAATAAAAACTTAAACAAAAGCATGTGCAGGCCTGCTATTGTCTATGAGCAGTCTGTCAGAGCGATTATTATTTTATAGTCAGTGGGGGGTCCAACGAATCCCTCATACCAGACGGGGCTTTGTTCACACTGCCAGTGCTGAGTACATGCAAACCGACAAAAACACCACAACCCTAGTCAAGCTATTTATATTTCTCCTACAGTTTTCTTTTTTGAAGAATATTCAAAAGTAGAGGGAAAAAACAAGGCACGTTTTAAAGAACACAGTGCTTTGTTGCTGTTCACACGCCTCTCTGTAAACTGCATCTTTCAGGATAATCAGCTTAGTTACTTTAATCATTACAGGGGGAGGGAGGTGGATGCAGCAAACCCTGTCAGTGTGAGACAGTCAGAACACATTTGAATAGTTCCAGTATTTCCATAAATTACCATATGTGGTCCTGCATTAGGGAGCACCTGGAATCTTCACACTACCTGCGCTGGATCTAAACAGAACTTTTAATAACCACATTTAAATTTCAGATTGGTTTCGCTGACACAGAAATAAAAGTTGCATTATTTCTACGTTACATGATTAATAATTACTTCACTGCCTTTTGTATCACTTTTGAACTGGTGTCACTAACTTTCAGTCTGATTGCTTTTTCTTTGAGGCATTACACAATTTGCCTTCTCCATGTATCAGTGGGTGGTCTCTCCCCCAAAAGTTTAAGGCTTGTGGTGTCTAAGCTTTTGCTGTCCTGCTCCTAGATTATGGAACGGTCTCCCCTGGGGGTCAGATCAGAAAACTCGGCAGTGTTTTGAATCTCATCGCAAAATCTGTTTGATCTCAAAGGGATTTTAGTGATGCTCCCTTGCTGCAATTTTTCTCATTCTTTTACAAGTCCTTTTCTGCTTCTGCGTGTCTTTGATTTAAATATTTATTCTCGAGCCTTTTTGTTGTCTTTTTATGTAACTGTGAAGCTTTTTGGAAGCCTGGTTTGGCAATGAAATACATGATTGGATTTTTACTTACTTAAAAACATCCACATAGCTCGGCTGACAAAATCAATCAAGAACATATTCACAAACACAAAAAGAAGGTATGCATACCCTTTTAACCTCTAGTGTGTAATGATTATCAATACTTTAGCTTTTTAAAGAAAATATGAATGTTTGAAGCCATTATGAAGTAATAATGTGACGTATTCTCTGATTTCTCTCTCTCTCTGTGAAATAAACATCTTTGGGTTTTGAACAAAAAGCAGAAGTTGTAGCTTTGATACACTCTCCCTTACTCTCACATTCCTAGAAGAACCTACTAGCAGGGAATTAATATTTTACTCCGGTATACTTTGATTTTTTTTAAGTATACCAGTGCTGAGTAAAATATTAATTCCCTGTTTTACTTTCTGTGACCCTGACGGACTCACACAAGACAGCTCTGCTTATATTCACCTTGGGGTGGGTCCCTTCGGCGTGGTGGCTCCAGCAGTCTTCGCACCTTTGAGGACTTTTGGTGTGGAGGGAGTGGGGGAATTGGTGCGAGGCTGGGCGGTGGCTGAGTTGGTGGGGGTTAATGGAGCGACACGTGGTTGGGGAGTGGACGGTGCACTTCTGCTCCCAGATGTTGGGGTCTGAGGCGCTGAAGAAGCTGTGGCTTTAGGGGTAGTGGGCTTCCCCCAACCCTCCAGGGTGTTGAGGGTGATCCTACGGGGGTGAAGTTTAGCTTTAGCAGTGGGGGTGTTCTTCTTCTCCTGTGGGGGGGTGACAGAGGGGGCGTCTTTGCCATGACCGGCTTGTGTTGCGGGAGCCGGGGCCGAGCTGGATGGCTGGGACATGGGAGGTGAACTCTTGGCCGCTGATGCCTTCTTGCCCTTTTTCTCAACGCCACTGTTTGGGACAAAGACCTCCAAGGTGGGCGGCTCCTTCAGAGGAGTTCCCAGCTCCCCTGGAGAGAAGGACAGGAAGGAGCAGTAGCCGTCTGTGGAGGACACAGCCAGGAAGGAACCATCCCGAGACCTAAACAGGACATAGTAAAATCATGTCAGTGGAAGGGCAAAACATGCACGAGACGCACAGTTTACATTGTCACATGTACAAAGGAACATTTATTGCTCGCTCATTAATTCCTCCATGACAGGCTGCTTCCTAATGAAATTCAAATCGAGCATATCAGGCACAAAATCCACGGTCCTTACTCTGAGAAATAGTATTTCAACATCAACCCAAAACCAATATGAGGATTAGCAGTGCAAGTCAGTCGAATAAAGGGGCATCTTCCAAATGTACATATTCTTAAGTATGAAAATTATTCTGCTGTGTGCTGAAGCCTAAATGGCTTTCATGAGACAGATTTTTACCTTCCCTTCCTAAACACAACACAAACAGAATGATGAGATCCTTTTATGTGGATTGATTCTGGTTTCTCAAACAAAATGTGGTATGGCCTGTTAGTAGCTGTGAATGTGATACAGTGCCCCCTGCTTTCTGTTTTTCTTTCAGTGATGGTTTTTGGTGACAATGGCAGCAGCCTTGGCGTCAGCCTTTGTACTTCTGTGTGATTCTGTATGTATCTCATGATACTCATTGCTGGTTTTTATTTGTTTTGTTTTTTTTAATTTTCCATTACTGGTTGCTAAGGGCCAACCAACTGTCGGCCTGCCTGATCTGATATTCAGTGTTGTGCGACTACCTGTGTGCTTATTTAAATAATTTCCTAACAAAATACATGAATTTGAATATGCACTATTTTGGCTTGGATCTTTATCTCTGATGTGTTGCCTATATGTCATGAGTATTAGCCAACTGATGCTGAAGGATAAATGTTGAAAAGTTCTCTTTTAACTTAATAGAAACATACAAAGACATTTCACTGAAGTTTTGTGTCGGTGTTTTGTGTTATTCTAAATTTTGACAGCAACATTTCCATTTTTCCTGCAAGTGTACACTGGTTCTAAATATCAGTTATCAGTCACCTTGATGACTAATAATCAGATTGGTCCTGAAAAAAAAAAAAAAAAACTATATTGATCGACCACCATATTTGTTGTTTGTTAGCCACCTTCGATACATTAAAGCTTGTGAAAAAAGTGAAAATACAGAAATTGACCTACATCTTTGATCAAACACCATCCACACTTTCCATGTCAAATCAAAATTACGGCCCTTTGATTGTAAATTATCGCACTTCACTTTAAATATAATATACTACACTCTTTTTGTATGTACATATTCGTGTCTTACCGCTCACTGAGGACCTTTGCTCCTCCTTTTATTTGAAAAGTTCTATACAAATAAATGTATTATCTATTAATATCAAACTCCAGGACACCCACCACATTTCAGTACCACAAAAACAATAGCTACAAAAGACAACATAAGAAGAAAGTGTTTGTTTACCATGTGAGATCGCTGAGTGTGTGATAGTGGATGTTGGACACGAGGCCGAACGGAAGGGTCTGCTGGGTGTCGTACAGGAAGATGGAGTCTTCGGAGGCCACCGCAAACACCATACGATACGGCAACTGGAATACATTGGGAAGAGCCTGGGTAGAACCGTCTGTTGGAGATAAATAGTGTAAAATGAAGAACATGTACAAGAGAAGAAAACACAAGAGCTACAAACAAATCAGAGTTAAAGGCTTTTAGAATCTGTCTTGTTTGTATGCCCTTGCCTTCTCCCTTTTTGGTCCTCAGTTCAAAGTAGACAGGGCAGCAGCGCACAGCCAGAGTAGCTTTAGATGGACACGGCAAGTGGGCGATTGGCCTGAAAGACACAGACAGAGGTTTGAACTTCACTTAGGAGTGTTATTAAGACTCTGAATAACTCGTAAATGCTATAACATGCCAGAAAAGCTACCTCTTTAGACCCTTCCTGGAAAAGATGTAGGTGGTATTTATGATGTTTTCTCCAATCTCCACACATCCAGCTGAGATTTAAAAAGATGAGAACAGAGGAGGAAATTTGGTTCGCGAAAACAGGTTTGACTGGTTACAACAACATTAGATTTCTGCTGATAAAAGCCACATTTTGAGTATGCTGTGTGCATACCTGGGGCAAGAAGGAATGACCCATCAGGCGTAAATGAGAGACGGCGAAAGAACGACCTCATACTGTCATCATGGAACATTCTGTACTGCTTGACCTGCAAAGGTGCACATAGTTACAGCACTGTGAGCGTTTATGGAACATGTTTCACTCACTGGGCAATTTGGTAGAGCTATTAGACCTATCTAAAGATAGCAAAAAGGTCAGTTTTATATTTTTAAGATCACATATAAGGAATTAAACTTGCTTTGGGGAACAAGTGGTCAAGACAGGAGCAAGAGTGAGAATAGAAAGCTGAGGAGGAAACCATTAAAAAGGTCCATGTAAAGGGTAGAAATTAAGATAGTAGGGTTCAATGTAGGAGGTTTGAGGAGGGATTTGCATATTTAAAGGCTCAGAATTAATGATTTTATTTCAGAGAAACCCAGCAAATTGCAGACAAAATACAGAATTCTGGGGGGAAAAGTTCTTAAATTTGGGATTTTGCTGCACCTAAGACAACAGCAAGAGTTTTTTTTTCCACTGACCTCTCCTTCTGCATTCCCTCCAGAACTCATTTTACTGATACAGAAGGCCTTCTTCTTCGTGTGAGTGCTGTACACACGCATCACCCTGTAGGACAAAAACATTTCAGAATCAGGCCACTGTAAAGCAACATCAAATACAATACTTAAATAAAGATTAGACCCAAAGATTTGTAAAGCTGAAACTGAACATAGCTACTTTCTACCTGTCACAGCTGAGAGTGGCAATGTATTGCCCCAGAGGATCCCAGGTCACACCCTGTACGTAGCTCTTGTGGTCATTCAGGATACACAGCTTCTGTCCTAAACGTAAAAACAGTTGCAGCAACATAATAAATACAAATAATACAACTCAGAACTTGATTAAATAAAACATACACTTATGCAAAACACACACACACACACAGATCTATAATCACAAACAAACCTTTGTTGATGTCCCACATAATAGCAGTGTTGTCAACAGATCCAGACACCATGAAGTTTCCATCTCGTGTCCAGCAGATGTCATACACATCCTCTATGTGCCCCCTGGAAACCAATCAAATGATAGCAAATCTCTATGTAAAACTGCACCCTTGCAGCAAATCAAATCAAACACTGTATTGGCTTCGCTTGACCTCAGTGTTTTAAGTTAGGCATTCTAATGTTTGCACTGAGTTAATATAACGATTTGTTGTTCTGATATTTACAATTACAATACAAACTGTAAAACACATTATTTAACATTAAAAGATGCCAGAACAAGCAGACGCCTATGTTCAGAACATTTAAATATTATCTTAAAATGCTGAAATGAGAACTGTCTCATTTGCCTGACCATAGTAAGTCTAAACAAACAAAGATAGTCAGGACAGATATCAGTGAGAAGATAAAATGAGATCCTAAAAGCAGAAGCAGAATTGCGCAGTTGTTTCTAAGATTTATAGGGGTATAGGATTCTATGACTCTTATATTTTACTGATGGGAATCATTTATTCCGTCTCTGCAGCGGCAAAGTGAGCAGCAGAAATACACAATGCTCCTATAAGTAATACACTAGACACATGCACTACCTGTTCTTGTTTACCTTAGTGTTTTGACCACGGACCAGCTCTCCTTGTTGAGCTGAGCATCATCATCTTCCTGGAACACAGGGGCCTGCTCAGGCTCCTTCGAGTCATTGAGCTTCCACAGCAGGATTGCTGCATCTGTATCAAATAAAAACAAACAAACAAAAATGACTCGAAATCAATCTATTTTCAAATTGCTCCTCTGTTTTGAGAACATATCACCAACGTATTTTAAAAAGAGACACATTTTAACTAGCTTCTATTTATTGCATATGACGTACCATCTCCTCCTGAAGCAAGCAGCTCTTCATTGGGGCTAAAGCGTACTACGTTGACAGCCTTGGTATGTCTGGCCAGATTAGACAGAAACTCCACCGCTGCCTTCCCATCTGGACCTGTGTCCACGCGCCACAGCTGCATCAGCATCAGGAGAAAAGGTCAATTAAACACACTCGGTAAACAGGTCCAGCCACATAGGACACCATATACTATTTTGACTGTATGGTGGCATCAGCCATCTTCTACAGTAGTATGCTGGGGCAGCAGCAGACAGGAAGACACTCAACAAGCTGGTAAAGAACATCAGCTCAGTCCTGCGGTGCCCTCTTGACCCAGTGGAAGAGGTGGGAGACAGGAGGATGATGGCTAAGCTGCCAGCTCTAAAGGAGAACATGTCCCACCCCCTGACACTGACAGCGCTGGGCAGCTCCTTCAGTAACAGGCTGCTTCACCCACAGTTTGTGAAGTAGAGATACTGCAGAGTCTTCCTTCCTGCTGCTGTCAAACTTTACAATCAGCACTGCTCTCAGTAGAAGACACACTGAAAAACACATTTCAATCTGGTGCAGTGTCAATGCATTCAAACATGGGCGTTATGAATGTTCTACACATCAAAAAGACAATATATTATCATTTTTCCTACAAATAAAAGAATCTGTGTAATATCAGTGTTTTTCTACTCATAGAAGAATCTGTGCAGTGTCAGTGACATATGGAATAACGCTGTGCAATATCATTATTTTCCACATTCAGAGGACTCTGTGCACCATCAGTACTTATGTATATTTCTTGTTATTTTTTTTATTTTTCAACTGATGTCTCAATTGTTGCTTTAACCCTACACATGTCTCCACTGTGGGATTAATAAATGCATATAAAACACACTTTATTACCAGTTGAAGTTGAAATACATACAATTCAACAGGGGTTCACATATTTTTTCTTGCCACCATAAGACATCATTATTGTGACACGAGAGAAGCTACTTTATGCTTCAATATTTGCCAATACAGGTGGTCTAATTATATTTCTTACAGCCTAATTGTTGTACATATGTGTAGTAACATTTTTGCGTTGACTTTTGTGTTACACGGTTCTCTACTGGACAAATGCATGTGCACAGATTCACACCACATGGTCATTAAAATTAACAAAAGCAGATGTATTCATTGGCTCCACTCACTCTGACTGTGGTGTCCACTCCAGCTGTGGCCAGTCGATGGATGCGTCCATCTGAGCTGTGCTGAAAGTCCAAACTGTAGACTGGCTCCTTGTTGTGCCATGCAATCTCACACGTTACCACCTTCATTTTCCCCCCTAATTTTCAATATCCAAAACCGACCTCTGGAGATAAAAACACATATATTGTACACTTGTTTTATTTTTCAGTGAACTTATATCAGCTCAGTAGTTATCACAAACTGCTTAAACACCCCCTGTGCTTCGGCAGAACAACACAGTTTGATAAAAACAACACATCTGGATATACTGTCACAAGAACAAATGCTAAAGCTAGCTAATCCAGTTAGCAGTAAACTTAGCCGGTTTGTTGGCATGCTTCGCGGCTAACGCTGTGGACAAACACCAAATCCTGGAAAATGTGTTGCTATCAGCTAACAAGTGCGTTCGTGACAAATACACAAGGGGTACGTCTGTTTATTCGTCAAACTGAAGTAATGTAGAAGCAAGTTGCAGTATTTTACCTTCTACGCTGTCCAGCTGTAAATGGTAAATTCCCGCGTACGACTCATTCAAAACTTCCGCTCGAGTCCACTTCAGTGATTGGACGAAATCCCGGAAGAGGAGGAGAATAACGGTGACGTTTCTGGATACTGTCAAAAATGATACATTTCAAGTTCTCAAAATGTCACTATGTCACTATCACGTTATCATTTCTTTTGTTTTCTTTTTTTTCTGTGACAGCACTTTTATTTAGCTGTGTGACAGGGCCTCAGTTCACTTGCTGATTCATTCAACAGCTTCACAAAAGCCATTTGAGTCTTGATGCTGGCTTACAAAAGCATCAGTGACGACTACAACACATTGTACAGAAGAAAAGGCAACTCAGAGAAATGTAATTAAAATGATTCACAACAATGGCCACTTCTGTCTGTGTGGGTACAGCTATGACTGGCCCATATTTGGAAAAGCATAAAGATTCTGAAGTCCTGTAAGATCACATCTTCATTTTTTTTTTTGGTGTACATGAGTTTGGAGTTGTGAGGCAAAGATGTGTTTAAAAATGGATATCATATATCTGGAGAAAAAACTCCTGGTTCACTTACTAGCTTTCTCCTAGGGCTTTTTTGATTAAATGTTATGATCTGTATTAGTGGTGAGTCTCTTAGCATGAGCAGATTCACCATCAAGTGCCAACTGAACGAGCACTATCCACTGTTGAAAACTGTACAGTGTGGTTGAAAGCTCTGGGGAACTATGGTACGTTAACTTACTTGAGTTATTTGTCAGTGTCTGTTTTCCAAAGTTGTCTTTCTTAAGATCATGGCTTTACCATATGTCATAAAAATAAAGAATAAATGATGTACTTTAAAGGGTAATCAAATTTTTTTATGTGTTTTTGAGGTCAGCCTCACTGAACAGGTACACTTGAATTTTTTGCAAATATGTTCATTGATAACAATTCCATCATTTCACACTCAGCTCTGCCTGGCAAGAGAGTAGGCTTGATTTTGACATTGGTGGGGACACAAAAGTGCTCCAAGGCAGCACTCCTGAAAGTTGGCCTTTTTTTTGTATTTGCAATCATTATTTCACATCATGTAGAGCTGATCAAACAAGCAAACAATCAGTCAGAAAAATAAATCAGTAATTGACATGTTTATAGTGTATATCTGAAAATCTAAAGAGAACAAAAGAATTTAATGCTTTCTGAAATGTGTACTTTATTCCCCAAAAACATGGATGTATAAAATCACATGATCATCTAGAATATCAAGTTTTGTTGAATTTTTTCCCCACAAATTTTCTTTTCTTTTTTTTTTTGAAAACAGTTGCTCTCTTCCACACAAATGCATGAAAAATAATGAGTAAAAATAGCTTTAAAAAGTGTATCTCTTTGGCATTAAATATTTAGTTTTATTCAATATCTGTATCATTGAGCCTCTACAGTTATAAACCCTTGAAGAACAGTTTGAGTCCTAAAGAAGTGTCTTATGTCCAGTTTGCTTTTCTTTGACATCCTTCAAATCCTAATTACCAAACACACACACACACACACACACACACACACACACACGCACGCACATACAAATACAAATGCAAATAACACCACTAATCATAATATTCATGTTGCTTTCCGTGTACATTTCTCGGTTGCCCTCCCTACTTACACTGCTGTTGCAGATACGTGCACTGCCTTCTGTCCTGTCCAACAGGTAGCAAGTAGCTTTTGCAAGCAGATGGAGTGACAGCAGGGAGAGCCAATCATATGTACGTTAGTGAGAAACCGGAAGAGCCAATCGGAGTGTTATTTTTGTTTTAGGGGGGGTTCTTGTAGCGGCGGCCTGTTGTTCCTTTTTTTTGTGCTGTCTTCTCCTCCGCTTCTTCTTGGTGTTCTTTTTTTTTGTTTTGTAATAATTTACTGTAGTCCTGGTGGTATTATTCTTCTAAGCTGTTCTTTCTTTTTTTTTTTTTTTTTTATTTTTTTTTTGTGGGTGTGGGCGCTTTTTGTGTACGTGTGTAACACTTTTTTTTAGTTCCAAAAAAAGTATAACTTTTAATTTCTAACATGTATTATATTAATGGATTATGACTGTGGATTCATAAGGATTGCTTTAATGTTGCAGCTGGTAAAGATATCTGTGCGTCATAAGGTATTTGATAATTACATTTTGTATAATTAGTGACTAAAGCATGACAAAGGGTCCCAAACCAACAGTTTTGTTCATTGGGTCACAAGCCCCTGGTTTAATAAATAAAAATGTGCCTTATTTCAAGCTTGGTGTGAAAAGAAAATTGGTGAATACATGCAATAAACTAAATAGTACAACACTTGCCTTTTAAAAAGTAAAGTGTAAAGAAACAGGTAATGGAATTATGCAAGCACATTGCATTAATAAAAGTACCTTATTACTTTCAACCACTGCATGTTAAGCTGAAAACCTGAAACCTTTTACTTACAGCAAGTAATTTTTGTGTTGTAGAAAACTCATTAAATTACTTCTTCAACGAAAATGATCTATTCATACATCACTGATACAAAATAACAGTCCTCACTGATACAGCATGTATACAAGCCGTAAAGCACATGATGTAAAATGGAATAATGCATTCACAGTGCATTAATGTTTAATGTGAACTTTTTGAAATTATGTGAAATGTGCTGGAAAGGGAAATAAAATACATAATCTGTGTATTTTGTTACTGTAGTGCCCCAGGAATGAATTGTACAAGGGAGCTGTTGTTCTAAGGAAAAATACAATGATTCTGTTAGATCCAGTGACATTCTGAGATCGGTCATGCTGCTGCTCCGGTCGTAAGACACATTCAATTTGAAATAAACAGCCATGATGTTAGAGGACAATTTAACTTTAACTTAACAACTCTGAGATTTATTTCAATAAACAACTTCAGTGGAAATAATTTCCTTGTTATTTTTTAAATATTAGTTGAAGTTTACATTTTATGTCTACATATGTGGAACATGTTGGCTGTGGCTAAGGTGTGAAAAGAAATGTTGATGTTCCTGAATAAACAAAGCTTACCATTATATACACCTCCAAAAAAAATCCCATAACTAAATTGCAAACAGCGCAATTTAAAAAAAACATGGCTACATCTGCTACTGATTAGATACTGAAACTGGGTGTTTAGACAAAATCTTTTCAGCCAAGAGAGGAAGACCAATTTATGTGCAGGAACATTTCAGATTTCGTGTTAAGATACAGTTAGCATCACTTAGAAACACACTGGACGTCTTGAAATGTTGACAAGAACACCACTGACAATGTGTCATAAAGCACTTAATCACTGAACACTAAGAGGGAATAAAAAAATATATTTGACAGAATATGTACAAAATATCCGCAAAGGGTACAACAAACAGCTGTCATTGTGAAACAGAATCATAATTAGATGCAGCTGGTTTGAAAAGCTAGAAACACAAACAACAACTGCTAACAAATGGGTTACTTTCCGGACTCTGCCTAAACTTAATTGGGAAAATGTCTGACTTATACTATTTATTCAAAATGCTGCTATGATAATAGCTTTATCGTTTTTAAATAAATAGCACAAAGAAGCTCATCATTTTGAATTTACTGCAAATCCATATTAAAAAAAATCTGTAAACATGTACACATGCCCAAATAAATACAACCTAATTTCTTACCCTCAGTAGACTGCACCTAAATCAATGATCTGATGATTTTTTTTATTCACTTCCACCATCATCACTCAGCCCCGCAACTATAGAAGAATCCCTATCAGTGAGAACCTGCTCTAGGATTTCATCAATGACATTACACTCATAATTCACTTGCTCCAGGTCCAGCGCAGGCACGTAAGTGATGAGAAGGCGCCCGACATTCTGCCGAAGCTCCAGCAAGCTAAGAGAAAGGGAGAGAGGGGAAAATTCAGATTTACATAACTGTTCCGATGAATTGAGCTGCTGAATGGCTTTGTGTAAGCGATACGTCAACATGTGAGAGACGTGATTTCTCAGCAGTCCAACCTCCTGAATGCGCTTGAATGTGTGCCAGAGTCCGCCGGCCCTCCTGCTTCTTCTTGACGTGTGTGATCAGAAGAATCATTGTTTCTTGGTGGTGTCGGCACATTCTCCCTCTGCTGCTGTAGATTCAACTTGAGCTCTTCACACTGTGCTGCCAGGTTTGCTTTCTCCTCCTCCAGACTGTCCAACTGGTGGCGGCGCCCATAGTGAACCCGAGGGGGAGAGAAAATAATGGAAGGAGAGTCAGCAAGTCAACAAAGAAGGCTAAAAAAAATATTCAAAAATCCACATATGCTTTTAACTAAATGTTAATATCCAACCACAGTAACTCATTGTCCCTCACATTTTGACTGACTTGTCATCTTATATGTCATATCTTGTTTGGATGGGTTGTTCATGAGTGTTGTGGCGTAAAAATCTATTCACAGTCACAGCAAGTGTTTGAGAGGCACATTTAAAGCTGACTTGGAAATGTGTAAGAAAAGAATCCCATTTCAAAAGTCTGCTCTGTAGCCTTTCAGTGCTTTTATTTGCATCACATGGTATTCAGTTCTGTAAATTCCACATTCAAGTCACATGATAACATCTGAGCCACCTCCATTTGTTGAAGAAGGCTGTAAACTGTGGTTGAAAACTAACTAGGCATTGGACATCCTTGACAGGTCACCAGTCTATCGCAGGGTTACACATAGAGACAACCAAGCACACTCACATTCACACCTACGGACAATTTAGAATCATCGATTAACCTCAGCATGTTTCTGGACTGTGGGAGGAAGCCGGAGAACCCGGTGAGAATCCACACTGCACGGGGAGAACATGCAAACTTCACTCAGAAAAGATCCCAGGTGTCCTAACTGGGGCGCGAGGTCTTCTAGCTTTGAGGCAACGGTGCTCACAACCGAGCCACTGTGCAGCCCACACTAGCATGTATTACATCAAAATAGGCCCCTACATGTAGTCACATTGAAGTCAAATCAAAGCTGGGACACTGACCTGTGAGCGTAGTTCTTCCTTCTCCTTGTTGCTTTGATCCAGCTCCCGGATCAAAGAGTCAACTTGCAGTGCAATCTCATCAATGTCATCGTCCTCCCCTTGGGCGGTGCTGCAATTTGCCTTTGTCTCAGTAGCTGCAATTAAAGCCTCTTTGTCCTTAATCAATTCATTGACTTTTTGTTTGGCCTTCTCAAACAGACATTTGTAGTCCTTCTCCCCCTCTGTTAATTCTGTCTGACTGGCTTGGTGAGAACACGCCTTTACATTGATGTGAGACAGCTCCTGCAGTCTGCTCTGCACAGCTTCTAACTCAGAGGTAAGTCTCTGGACCTGCTCTTTCAGAGAGTCTCTCTCCTGAGCAGTGTCCTGCATGAGCCCCATGAGCTGGTCTTGTTGTTCCTGTACTTCGGCAGCACTGAGGCAGTTAAGTGTTTCTTGGTCATGGGCATCTGCAGAGGAAGGTCCGGCATTTTCATCACTTTGCAGGTGGTGTGCCAGTTCATTCTTCAAGGTCTGTGTTCCTTGATTCTCACTTTGAGTGCCTTCACTGCACTCTTGCTTAAAAACTCTTTGCTCAACACCGGAAGCATCTAAATCTGAACTCTGTTTTTTACCACTGTTATTACCCATATGCTGTGAGGCTCTCTCCTCCACTTCCTGCTTTATGTTGGGTGATTCTGTCTGGGTGGTGATGCTCGACATTTCTGCAGAGGACACTTGTGAGGAACTGGTTCCCACAGCTGCAGACCCTGCAGAGCCATTTGTTTTTGAGGTGACATCCACTTTAGCATTACTACTAAAATGTGACAACATGCTGACACTATCGCTGCTTTCGTCCTCCTCTTTCTTCACTTTACTAATATCCAAAACTGGCTGTTTCGGCTTGGGGGTGCTAGCTGTCTCCAAGATGACAATTTCATCATCAGTTTCATCATCACTATCAACAGGCACAGATGGAGAACTCAGGGGGGTGGCATCTACTGATGAGGGTGTATCTAAGGTGCTCCCATGGATGCCATTTACTCTCGGTCTTTTAGGCGTACTTTGTGGAGTAACAGGATGTGTCCTTTTCCCGCTGCAGCGCACACAAAAATCAAAGTTAATACACAACTTTAGTGAACTAAAAGTTATATATTAAAGCTTACAAACAACACAAAATCATACCTCATAGTGGCTGGTGACAGTGAGCATACATTAGTAATAATTGGAAGACCACTGCTACTGGAGGGGCTGCAGGCTGCGGGAAATAATACACAACATTTTCAATTTCAACTTTTAAATTTGTTTTTCATAACTCACACACAAACAACGATTTACCCTACCAGCTTGTGAAATGATGGTGGAGCTCAGATGAGAGAATTCAGCCCTTGCAGCACCCCCTTGCAGCGCCCTATTCCTCGGGGTAGTTGGAGTAGAAGGGGAATGGACAGTCTGTCAACAAGAAAACAGAGACAGAGAGAAGTTTTTTTTACTTTAATATTCCTAAATAGCATCTATAATCATCAAAACAATGATGAGGATGTAAACACAATCATTGTGTTAAGTCTAAAATAATCTAGTGTAGCCATCATTCGCAGCCTCCTTAGTTTAAAACATACATACTCTCTGACGTTGCTGCTGGTTTTGCTCTCGCCGTCGGAGAGCCGCATTGTGCTGCTCTTCCCGGCGCCTTCGATCCTCCTCAGCCTTGACAAAAATATACCCAAAAACCCAATTAATAGTGTGTTAATGATTTGGGAGTTCTAAATCAATATTGTCAGTAACTTATCAATGTATATATAATCACACTGAAGTGCTACATGTACCTAATGTAGAAACATCAACGGCAGAATGAAAACTGGCACAGCACATGATGCGTCCTTACCTTTTGTCTTGCCATTTCTTGTTTCTTTTTGTCCTCCCTCTCTCTGTAACAAATAAATCTCAAAGGTGAAGACTCAGACCTGCATCCAGTCACCTCATTTATGTTTGAGTTTAGTATCATACTTATTGATTGCAACAATTTAATTACACCTGCCAGGAGTGTTTAATGGAAATGTGTGACTCACTGTCGTTTATATGTCTTGCTGTATGAAGGCTGGTCATCATCAGAGTCCTCAGGCTCCTCCTCTACCTGGCAGCTCCTGTAAACACAAATTACATTGTTCTGGTTAGACTTGCCTTCATATCTATGATGTGTCTGTGCTTTGGACATGACTACTGGTTCTTGCACTTATCAATACACAATGAAACGTGATAAAGGTTGGGTGAGCATTCCTATTAGAACCCAGTATTCATTGTAATCAGGTGTTTGAGCCGATTGTTAGGCTCTGCAGTGGGAGCCCTCTGACAAGCAGGACCAATCTCTGACCCAGACTTAATGTACCTTTAATCTACCCTTGAATCCTTCTCTCACCCAAGCAAAGGGCATAAACCCAGCAGCTTGAGTTACCATATCTCTAAAACACACCTGCTTAGGTGAAACTACAGTGGCAAGTCAAACTGACTTAATGGGCAACTTCATGTGAATGTCAAGGTAAGTCCACTAGCTGCTCAATCCCTCAAGGTATGTGACTTCCTTTATCCATAGGTATTTGTTATTTTCTCCCATCTGCATCAAGTTCAGTAGTAATGCTCTCCTTACCTAAATTGAGGATCAGGGTTCATACGGCAGAACCATTTTTCTGGCAGCTTGTTGCAGTCAATTCCATCAGGGAGTTTGCGCCACTGCAAACAGTCATCACACTGCACCCAGTTTTGATCTGGTCGCTTCCTGAGGAAGAGTCAGCATGGTTAAACAAATATACGTGTACAACACATAATGTCTGTGACTAAAATTGCACTAACATGGTATCCTCCACTGGTATGGTGCTGTTTGGATTTTCTTTGTTCTTGCGGTAGCGAATTTCTTTCCAGTACTCCTCCAGTTTGATCCCCAAATTGTTCATGGTTTTCCTGTACAAAGAAATTAGGCATGTTAGACTTCTAGGAATCTGGGATTATGAACAGGTCTATGAAATATTTTTGTGTGTCAAACATCCAAACAACTCATTTAGACTTTTATGATCACCACTAAATGCAGCAATGATACCATTACCTGTACTTATCTGACTCAATAAAGCTCTGTTTGTTGTGGGTAGGATCCAGAAAATTACATTCTATGACCCCAATGACTCCAACTCCTCTGTTGTCAGCCTGCAGAATACACAGATTCACCAGATGATGACATTTAAAAACCCCTAAAAAAACACAGAATAAACAAATTCTCCTAAACAGCAATAACTCACCTTAAGCTGGCAGCCCACGCGTTCATAGGCTTTGATGAGCCGATTCTTGTGATACATCATTATACCATACTGGTCCTTACTTTTGGTGTTATACCCAAAAGTTATAGGGATGCGTTTGCTCTAAAATCATATATAAGGAAAATTCGAAACCACCAAAACAAACATAAATAAGAAATCAAAAAAGGAACAATCAGGAAAGGTTTAACAAAACTGCACATCTCTAGAGAACCTGTGACAAAAGGATACCAGAAAGATGGGCTTGTAGTGGTCCTTGCTGATAAAGGCCAGACTCTTAGCGATGAGCTGAGTTTTCACCTTTAGACTTCGTACCACGACCTGCATCCGGGGCTTCAGATACAGAATACTGCAGTACGCCTAAAACCATTAAAAACACAGATGTTTATTTATACATGTAATCAAAGGAAATGTTGACTTCCTCCAGGCATATGGCTGTAATTTGTGACCGATGAGGTCCTTTCCCTATCATTCTTGCTCACTGAAAAGTCTACAATACGCAAATATGCAATGATTGAATTTCTAAAGTTAGTTGCGGGACACACTAAGTCTCCAACTTCACTTAATAATTCCAGTTGTTTAAATTGCATCCAAGCCAGTTGCAATGTCACAAAATTACACTCATGATAATAATGGACAGCACTGAGAAACTTCCTCCTTTCAGCAGATGGGTGTAAAAATATCCTTTGAGAGTCAAGCTTTGCATAGACATCAGTCTGTAAACTAAAGGTCAAACATCTTATTGAAGGAACGATAAGGGAAACTAATTTTTATCTGGAAAAGAACTTCAAAATTTTTACGCATTTGTGTGGAGAAATAACGCCTTAATAAACTCATTCTTAATTATTAAAAGAAAGAATATCAGATTACTGCTTCTTACCCGCAGAGAGTACATGCTCTCTGGGATGTACGATGTGACCCTGTCTGGATGCTGAGACGGATCATTCATCGTCTCGTAGACCTCAGATGGAATTCGGATGTCGTACTTGTCCTTCTCAAAATCAAACTCTGTTGTTCCTGAAGATGTTCTGATAAAAAAAACAAACACAAACAGTTGAGATGATTTATCATTACTTAGCAATTGACAGTTCGGAGACAGTCAGGACACAAGGGCTGGGAGAGTCAGGTGTGACATGGAATCAAAGGTTCACAGGCAAAGAACTCAAACTGGAATGTAGGTGGGAGTGACACAGTTATGTAGGATGCACCTTCACCATTAGATTGTACCGTAAATTCCGGACTATTGAATATAAGCCGCACTCACTAAATGCTTTTTTTCCCAAACAGTGCCTGTAAAACGGCTGGTTAAAAAAAATTTAAAAATACAGTCGCCTACCAGGGAAAGTCACTGATCACTATCTTCATCTTCCTCCTGCACTAAAACCACTAAAGTTGTCTTCGTCAGTGTCGGAATTGAACAGCCTCAGAATTACTTCGTCACACACTTCCTCAGTCTCTCTTTTGTTGTCGCTCTCAATGTCACTTTCGTCTCGAGACAAATTTGTAAAACTCGTAAAAATCCATAAATTAGCCGCATCATTGCTTAGGCCGCAGTGTTCAAAGTGTGTGGAAAACGTAGCGGCTTATAGTCCAGAATTTACGGTATGTTAGAACACTTCTTGCATTTATGATATCAACATGTAGCTGCCTGCTGTGGGAAATCTCTCATGTATTAAAGTGTTAATGCTCATGTTGTATAATGCTGAACTGCAAGGAGGAAATTTACTGCTGTGTATTGCACTGAAGAGAGACTGAGGCAGTCCAGTACAGGCAGTAAAGGACACATGATTAAGACCTAGACCAGGGATCTCTAACTCTGGTCCTTGTAAGCAACTGTCCTGCAGGTTTTAGATGTTTCTATGCTACAACACACCTGACTCAAAGTAATGGATCATTAACAGACTTGAGT
Organism: Stegastes partitus; assembly: GCF_000690725.1. Classification (NCBI taxonomy): domain Eukaryota; kingdom Metazoa; phylum Chordata; class Actinopteri; family Pomacentridae; genus Stegastes; species Stegastes partitus. The sequence continues at coordinate 115,506 of NW_007577787.1, forward strand.
AAAATTTGACAACAAGCTGTTGGAGATCCATTCATTTGAGTCAGGTGTACTGCAGCATGGAAACATCTAAAACCTACAGGACAGTAGCTCATGAGGACCGGAGTTGGAGATCCCTGACCTTGACTATATATACTGCAACTATTTGGAATCATGGATCTATTTCTGTGGCTGTGTTTTTTTAACTTTCAAACTTCACTACGACTACATTTGTTGATATTTTCCTTGACTGATTATTCTACAAATCAGAAGTTCTCATTAGAGCTGTGACACTATGCAGTTAACATGTTCCTATTGGCCACAGCACAAGCCCTCTGAAGTCAAACAAATAGTGTACACATCTGTATAGGAGGACCTCAGACAGACCTGCGAAGATTCCAGATGATGATCCGTGTGCCAGTTCTCTCTTTGGAATAGGGCGAAGCGATGACGTTAATCTCGGCCAGCAGTTCGCCTTGTGTGTTGAAAGGGGAATAGCGCAGAATATCTTGCAGACTGGCTTTGTGCTCATCTCTTACAAAGAGTAAAGATAAGTTAAGGACGTTTGCAATGAAAAATTAGGACAAATGGAAATATGACGAAGGATTGAGCTAAATGCGCCCCTACCTCACCGAAAAAAAAAGAACAGAAACACAACTTTTCATCCAGCCCATATAACCCATTTTCAGATAAATAATAACAGCATGTAGGCCTTTTTTGTATTTAGACACAACAATAATAAGATTATTAGATCATGATATTGGCAAGCTCCAAACATCACAGGCTAGGTTACACAAAAACTCTCCTGTGCCCATCTTAGCTGACTGCACATGAGAGTTTCAGAATAAATACATGTATGATGTGCATTAATGCAGTCAATAAAGGATATATTTGTTTGTTCCACACTCTTCAAAGCAAACAATAGGAACAACTATCTGCTGGGCATTAATCTTTTTCAGGTAGGTCTGAGAGAGCATCCCAACACAGGAGGTGCTCCTCGATCTGGAAAAGACGATGGCATCTTTGCCAAGACGCATGGATCCAGACTTGAAGCCGTTGCCATAGATTCCAATTGGCTCCTGGCCATTCACAGCTATCTTGTCGCTGTACCCAAAGCTTTAGGAGGGGAAATGTAAACATAATATATAAAGTGTCAGTTGTAATTAATAATAAGACCTTAATCCTTGCAAAATGTGACTTTTTAAACAGCTTACATGCAGCGTTTTTTTGTTGTGGGTTTTACAGTAACAGACTGTGAGCAACAGATATTGAAATGACAAATTATATTTTCCTAATTCAAAAACGTACAAAGTGCTTCAAATATCAAAGTGATTTTCTGGTTTTGGGAAATAACATGTAGTTGCATTTGTACCTGAGCATCTTGTGCATGGTTTCACGGTCCAGTCCATTTCCATTATCCATAAAGCTGAGGCACTCTTCTCCTTTGACCACAGTCTTATCGATCCAAAACTGTTTGGCGCTGACATCTGGATCGTAGGCATTGTCTGTCAAAGTAAAAAGGTTTAGAGAGCATTTGAAATCTGTCCAACATTTTTAAAATTGCACTGATTTAGAGGTGTACAAGGAGCCAGATTTACAAGCCAGTTTTTTAAGATGCATTCTGCCCCAGATGTAAGCAGTGTGCATATCAAATAAGGTCATCGGGGTGGGAGGGTATTTCATGCAAAATGTAGGCAAAATAGGTGAATATTTGACTACAATTACAAAATGTTTCGTATTGACTTGTCTTGCACAGAACATTCAGTGAAGACAGGTGAAAAAACAAGAAAGGCGGAGGTTCACAAAAACTACAATAAAACTGTTTAATTCTGATAATTTTTCTTTGTTCTGATGTGAAAAGTATGTCAGTCTCTTGAAAGAAACTTAAATATCTATTCCATGATATAGTGTAGTCCATGACAAGATGATGCATGAGATTGTTAGGTGGTTAACTTTGTCATCATGTCAAAATATCAGCCTCTCCTAGATTTAAGAAGGAGCCTATCTGGGCCATGTTGATCCTGACATTTTCATTGTGGGAGGTGAGAAGGTCACTCAGCAGTTCCTGGAGGTATCTGAACTCACATCCTCCCTGGAGGGATCAAGTCCCTCGAGAGAATTATTCAAACCCACTGCTAGCTCTTAGTGGGATTTAGATTAAGAAGGTTGTGCTGAGGTCCTTGCTACACAGGCAGGCCACTGTTCTCATTTGATTCAATTTTAATGGCTGCTTCAGCATTCTAGTAAGGCATCAGCTGTGTTTACGGCATCCAGCTCAGCTCATCGCCATTTCAAAAGCTTTCACAAGAGAGACCAGTGACTAAGCATATATAAATAAGGAATGAGGCCACATTGGATATCCAAATAAACAATGTTAAGGGCAGCACTTTTGGTTTTAATTTTGTCCTGAAGTACAATTTGTGATCACTACAAACACAACATCACTAAATCTCTCTATAAATCAATTACTAAATCAGGCCTTTATGAAGAAAAAAAAAAGTATGCCAACAATGTTCAATTTCAAAGAAATCAGTTTTGATTACATGAGGTTACAATTAAATTGAATTTAAACATAACTAGATTAATCAAGAATGACTTGGGGGAAGCACAACTATCTAGTAAAGCCGAAACTAACTAGGACAATGAAAACACGACAACATGAAGATGACTCACCTATGAGCTCAGCGATGGCGCTGAAGGGCCAGGTGTGGCTGGTGGAGTTGGTATGCAGAAACTTAGGTGCAAGCTGCAAGTGGACCAAATACAAGTTTACACAACAGTTATACTTCATAACCAAATGGTGTAATTGCATACATTGATCTATTCAAACTGACTTATTATGTTGCACTACGCTGTACTGTATAGTAAGTGTGAAGATATCTACAAAATGTGTTACATGTTTAACGTCACTGCTTGGTTATATAACTGACATAAAATGTACATTGCAAAGAGTAAACTGTCATATACAATAGAATAGTTGACGTGTTGCTCTTGTGACTCTGCATCTCTCTTTCTGACAGTGCTCAGTCGTCATGTGAATAGCAAATAAAATCATATGACTCAAGCAAACAGAACCTGCCTGATCTCTCTGATTAGGGCTGGTGCATCAGATGTCACACAAAGACAAATATTTGTTTGGATGGTATTGTTAAGACTTGTTCTAAGCACACAAATAGTCAACAGAAGTCTAGTAGTTTTACAACCCAGTTATGAGTCACCAACAGATGAGTGTGTCACATGCAGAGAAGTTGACAGCAAGGAGACGTTATTTCTAGAAGAGTACTATTGTATGCAAATAAAACAAACAAATAAAATGAGACTTGCTTTTGTTTTACGAAATCACAGAATAAGCGGAATGGGATCAACCTGAAAACATATGTGGAAGTCTTTTTTTTTGAATGAATGAATGTCATTTTTACTGATATATAAACAAAAACTATAGCTGCTAATCTGTTCAATGATGGTGCTTACTCTGACTTTTTATTTTGAGGCAGTTTTTCCTTTTTTTCCCCTTACTTCATTATAAAAACAGACCCAAAGTGTGGGAAGAAAGAAAAATGTGAGGGGGTGGTGACATGTAACAAAGCCCCCCAGTCACATGGCAAAACCTAACTCCGCATGGCTGTGCACACACCAGCCCATGTTTTGTGGAGGGAAATTGAAATGTTCGTCATCTGTGACAACAACAGACATTTTGATTTCATTTCCAGTCCAATGTTTTGAAATATTCAGCTTCATTTTCGCTGTGTAATAGACTGAAACATGTGAAGGAGCATTACCACGTTGCACGTTTAGGGAAAACACCTCCCTAACCCTACCGAAAAGGAGAACTAGTGCTTCAAATACACATTTTGATTGATGTAAGACCCCAATTTGTTTCTTAAATACAAATCGCAATCACAATAAAATGTGCTGACAGTGTGGTGTGAAATTTGGGTCAGCCAGGCTGCCGTTACCAGCTTATAGCGGTGGAGTAACAACAGGAAAACGAAACTTAGCTTTAGCCTTGATTCAAACCGCAGTCAGAGCCGTTTCTTGCAGCAGTGCTCAGCACTGCTGCTATTTTCATTGCTAGACATTATCGTGTTGTTGTTGTCGTTCACTAACGTCCCAGTTGTCACTTAAGTAACAGGTAAACACAATGCATTGTGATCAGAGTTTACTAGTGTCCGTATGCAGTCAGCGTAGCACTGGGTCGGAGTGGGTCCTGTATAGACGCATTTAACCTTTTGTGCTCATAATAACAGAATTTAGAGGCTGTTTTTCGTGGCTCATGCCGTTTACGCCATAATATACTCAGAAAAACTCCTAAAACAACGAGTAAACTTCACGTACCGTACTCAGTGGGACACCTCGGTCTGCTTGCGCCGCCATTTTTCTGTAAATACCTCAGTGGGCGGGGCCAAAGCACACCCCGGAAGCAGGCAAAATAACACCGACGGAAACAAGTAGACACGCTTTTAAAAAACCATTTAATGACTTGAAAAATAGTTACTGTGTTAGGCTAGTGTCAGAGCCTCTGAAAAATATTTTATTTTTTTACGCATATATGTAAACTCTGTTAAGGTCACTTCCAGTTCGAAATTTTCCAGAATAGCAGCGTGATATTTATAAATTACAATATCAGGGAAGCAAAATGAAAAGTAGCTAAACAGTACGAGACATTCTACACTAAATAGTATCATAAATAGTTCAAAATATACTATGTCCGTGGTGACAACTGTGCTAAAAGTGTCCTATCATTTCACCACCGGTGCCCAGTTTCCGGCTCGCCCAGTCCAGTAAAGAGACTTTATGGTGTTATTTCTGTATATATTTTTTTCTTTTTCACTGTTCTGATATACATTTTCCAATCACACTTTAATTTACATCTTACATGATAAAAATAGCCCTTTCCTTTTGTTGCTGTATTCAATGTATGACAATAGTGAAGTCATTGCAGCTATTAAATGCAATTATCTAGTGAGAAAAAGTGAAAAAAAAAGCACAATATGTTTCATATTTCAGATTTATCATTGCGATTGTGGTGGGGAACACTGCAGCTGCAGGTGAATGCAGCCCTGGCCTGACTCACCTGTTGGCCAATCACCTAATCAGAGCAGGATATTTAGGTCAGGTGCTTCTCTTTGTTCTCTCTCTCTGCTTTCTGAACTCTGTCCCTGCTGTGGCTGGAAGCGTTTGATGCCCAGGTAGGAAAGAGCTGCTTCATATGCACGCTCTTCTTTGAAGTAACTGCATATTAATGTAAACAATGCGTTTGTTTGAAGTTTTGGTCGCCTATAGAGCCATTTTGACCGTCTGCTAGACCAGTGACTTTGTTAATGGCCCACAAGAGGTGGTGAGTAGAATGATTTTTAAAATGCATTTTAATGTATATGTAGGTTGAGCCTGGCTGATAACTTTTCCCCTTTTTCCAGGTTCTCCTGCATTTTAACCGCTGCTGTTTTGCCTGCCTGTTTAGTTTTCTTTGCTTTGTTTCTTATTCTTTTTAGTTCTTTTCTTTTCAGAGCAGAGTGCCACTTGGTGGAGAGACTAGGCACCCGTGGTGAGGTCCCTTCACTTTCTTTTTGCATGTGAGTAACTGCACAGGGACATGACATAGATTGCACCATTTTGCTGTGAGACTTGTTGTGTTGCACCCAGATGAGCATAGGTGGCACCCCTGGACACTCCTCTTTGTAGTCTGCCTCTCCACAAGTGACTTCTGCTCAGTTATTTGTTTTTGGTAGTCTTCTGTGGGCTGGGTTTTAAATTTGCTTTTAAATCGAGTGTTCCTTTCTTTTAAAAGTCCTATTAAGATATTTTTAGCTTGTTCTAATAAAGTAATATTTTTCACCCATTTTGTTTCTTTTTAATGTGTCATTTAACTCCCTTTTTTTGCAGCAGCCCAAGTCAACCCTGTTTATTCTGTTTTTTTTAGTATTAATAAAAACTTTTGATTTACTTTTGCAAACACGTCTCTGCCTCCCAGTATTGAATCTGTGTGCCTTGTTATCCACTTTTCAAACATAAGACAGCACAATTAGTATTTCCTGGGGTGCAATTCCCCAGGTGGCGTTGTCCGGCGTCATTTCAAATCCTCCATATAGTCCACCTCGCCACACTATGATGACAGAATTGCACACTATAATATTTGACCTGCCTCTTTGCTCCTTGACACCTGGAATGGATTTCAGTTCACACCTACTGTATCGAAAATTATTTTGTGGAATTTCTTCTTCCTTCTTAATGTGTTTTTGTTAATGTTTTGGATCACAGAGAGAACCAGTGGGACTTTAAGACTGACGGTAAATTGCAGAGTCAGCTTGACCCAAAACAGTTTTCTTTATTTTCATTCGGCTCCCCCACTTCGGCCTTGGAAGGCTGATATCTCTCCACTTCTCCTGGATGTTATGCAGACAGATGCTTGGCCCCTCCTCACCCCTCTCCTTCTCCTGTGAACTTTGTTTCTGGATCAGAACTCTTTGAGGTTGTCTCCATGGCAACGGCCGTGTCTCGTCACCTGCATCAGACGGCAGAGACAATGTTGAGTCTGAAGTCCATGGGCATACACACACACACCCTCTGGACCCAGTGCCTTGGTTGGCTTCAACCCTCTCCGTCCCTCGTTACAGTGCAGTATGCTGCAGGCTGATATGACGCGCCCACGTGGCTGCGCGCTCCCCCCAGTGTCTGAGCTGTGACACCTACCCACGTTCATTAGAGTTGTCAGCCTTAGAAATCACAAGTTACATGCATTTCTGATCAGAGCCCACACCAGTGCTTCACAGAGTTGCAGCAGGAAGCACATCTTGACATTGACTGTGAATCAGACCTTAATGGAGGAAAATTCTGCAAAGAAACCACACTACTGAGTGAAACTAATAAAAAAAAAAAAAGACTGTTTGGATCATGAAATACAAGGAAAGGACATTAGACATTGTTGGAATATATTGTTTTCTAACAGCACTGCTAGTTTAACATACACATTGACACCATATAATGTGAATTAATTTATGAGTTATGCTGAGCTGAAAAAGGGATAGAAGGATTCAAGCATCAGTGCCAGGCCCTGAAGGACTGAACCCATAAAGGCTATGTCAGGTCAGATAGAAGGAATACAGCTACACACTCATACATACACACACACATCCTCACTCACATTCATATGCACACACCAGAACATAGCATGGTTTTGCTCTGATTTAGGTGCAATATGAAACTAACCACACTGGTACATACCACTTCTGCTTTGATGTAGTTGTCCTTGTACTGACAAAGCACACTAACCTCCCTAAGAAGTGACAGTGGCAGTTGCAACACAACAAATAAAGAAGTACTGACAGTCAGAGAGCGGGAAATATTGGTAGGGAAGGTTCTTTTTACAGGGTGCGGTTGCTGAGGATTGGATGAATCGTGTGCCAAGAGATATGGACATATCTGTGTTAAGTCTAAACCGCGGCTTCTCCCCAACCATGTAGCCAATCACATTGCACTATTTGAGTTAAATGTGTGTGTTTACCAGTCACGTTGCACTATACTTAATAAAATGTTTGTGTTCTCATGAAACTCCATCCACTACTGGGGAAGCTGGTTACAGATGAACAGCTTGCTGCCTGTGATTTTCTGAACCAGTGCTGGATCCTTGATCAAGTAAAATGATCACATTATTACATTGTAGAATAAAAAGCATTAAATGAGAGAAGCTGTTTGTCTTGTATCTCAAAAAACGAACACGCTTCGACAAATTCTGTAGTTTTATTAAATAGGTACAAATCAGACCACTTAAAAAAAATAAAATTCCAGCTACTATGTCTTTTTATGAGACATGGAGAAGTAGAATGAATTTCTGCTTATGTGGCTTTTCTCTGTGAAACACAGGAAGTCTGATGGTGTTCGGGAGCTTCCTGTTGCCGCTGGTGACCATTTGTTCAGAAGGCCTGCCAACACCAAGCCAGCATGCCTGCCATAACATTCTGCAAGGGCACATTTGGTCTGCATTTAGTGAGACCACTATTTTCTTTAACTAAGAACACAACTCCAGGCTATCAAACACCAAGATGGAGAGTAATGAAGCACTGCAGCAGATGAGTCTGGCCTCTGCAACCACTTGATCTAAACCCAGGTGAGAATTTTTCAGTCATACTACAAATTCACTCTGTTTTCTTGCTTTCTAGGCACATTTAAAGGTGTTATTTATTAGCATATGCCTCCTATGGCGAGTCGTCGACCAGAAACCAATCAAGCCAGCAGCTGATCAATCAATCACTGACTCGTGTGTGTACGCTCCAATCAGCGCACAGCACAGGTGCTCACACCTGACACCTATCACTCCATTCCTACACTTCATGTTGAGGAAAGGCAACAGACTGACTACAAAAGAAATACAGCCACAGCTGTAACACCTGCTTCCCCAAGAATTAAACACCCTTTAAAGTGTTTAATTAAATTTAGGCAGGTCCAGACAAAGCATCAGCGGATACGCTAATTGATTTGCAAATTGGACTTCAGAACTTCCAAGTTTATGTTGGGTCAAGTCCACAGCCAGTTTTCACTGATCAGAATCCTGTTTCTTGCTCAGATGAAATGAAATGAAAAATACTTTATTTATCCCAGAAGGGAAATTCAGTTGTATCAATTCAGATGACTCAAAGGAAGTAGGGAAGTAAGGACATAAAGAGTAACCACATAAAATACACCCACAAACATTAAACTTCTTGGTAGGCTTAATAAAACCATTACATCACTCGACTCTCAGTTCAGGAATGCTTTGTTTGAACACAACTACGCTAATCATTTATGGAAGCACGTTCAGTTGAAATAGACTGGCTACATGAAAGAGCTTATGGGATAATAAAGGGCTACATTCTTCCTTTTTTGATCAACGTAGTGTGTACTATTTATTCTGACAACCCCAACTGGCCATGGAGGAAAGAGCAAACAGAGGACAGAAGGAGCCTGAGATGAGGTGAACAAGCTAAACATATTTTTTTTACAGGTTTGACGTTGTAGCTTCCACCCATCCTCATCCAGTCTTTACACAGACTCCCCTCTCTTGATGCCTTCATGTCATAATCTGCTTTCAAAAGCACAGTCTATTCTTCCTTCCATTCACCTCCTCACATGCTATTCACCTGGTACCCTTCCATCATTTTCCACCTCAACAACCCTACTACTCTCACCCCCTCTCCCTCAACAACCTACAACTCAACACCAACAACTAAACATGGAAGTGAACAATCTTCAGCCACTGGAACAGATTTTTCGAGTTGATATTAGCTGCAGCTGTTTATAGCACATTTACAGATCTGAAGAGGTGAGGGAAGACACATAATCCCAGATAATCTAACAGAACAGCAAACCAGAACACAACAGTGTACCGAACCTCCCTGTCTAACAAACAGGAGAACAATTGTCGCTGGTTAGTACATAAGGCAGAAGTGTGATTTCTACAGGAGCCAATCATCTGCAAACCAGCAGCTGATCCACCAATCACTGACTCGTACCTGCACACTGTCATTAGAATACAAACAGGCATTTATACCTGATTGAAGAAAGGATACATTAAGACTGCAGTGGTAAAACTCTGCAGTTTGTGCC
>NW_007577787.1:126529-147745 GCF_000690725.1 Stegastes partitus
CTGTTGGGTGATGGTGTTTCCAGGATTCACCACCAGCTCCCAACTCACTGACCTCCTCCAGGTGGAAGGTTGAAGGGAACCTGAATCTTTTAAGCTGGAGGATCAGAAAAAAGGAGGAGAAAGACATAGATATGTATAATAAAGGCTACATGTCTCGTCCGCACTGTCAGCCAATGGAATCGCACGGCCACACTGGCGGCCATCTTGATTCGGTGCTCTCGTTCACCCATAACACTGTGTTGTAGTGGTGCATGTACTTTTTAAACAACCATGACTTGTTCAATTTTCTACCGATTTTCAAACGGTTTGGTTTGTTATAAACGTCAGAGGTGGAGTTAAAACACTGCACTTATGGATAATCATGTTACACTCTCACAGCCAGCAGCATTTAGTATTTTAATTATTTTGTATTTTATTTGTATTTCTGTAATTTGAATTGTGGCCACGTTAATAACGTTTGTAGAAACCGAACCGTTTGTAAATCCGTCAAGATTTCAGCGAGATCAGAGTATTTACGTTTGTGCAGATCATTTACCTTACATTACAGCTTCCACCAGAGAGCTGCCCCGAATCAAGATGGCCGCCGGTGATCCTGTTGAAACGCCGCCTTAAGAAACCTAGCCTTTATTATATACATCTATGGAGAAAGAGAGGAGAGGGTTACATATCACAATGACAGAGGATATGAAATAAAAGAACCTGCTGGTGGTTTAAGTCTCTCTGTGAAGATGTGATGTTACTCACTTTGGCAGAGTCAAAAACGACAGCTGCTCTGCTGATTCTCCAGCTCCACACGGACACCGAAGGTCCAGCTGGCCCTCCTGCAGCAGGAAGCAGCATGAAGAAATGTGTTTTAGCTGAAATCAGTCACACATTATATCAGATTCACGTAGACATACACATTCATGCACACATGTTGTTGGAGTGTGAGAATAAAGTATAAAGCAGCACTTACTTTCAGACACTCAGGTCCTGGGGCCAGAGAGAGGTTCAGATACTGCTCCTCTCTAATGGACTGGCAACCACATCCGCAGAAGAAAGAGAAAGTTCAGATGAAAATAAAGTTACAGACTTCCCGACAGAAACTATGACTGTGAAACGCTAAAAATAACAAAAAAGATTTAAGTTGGCATGTACAGAGCCAACAATGTCAAATCTTTAACTCTCTGATCTCCAACTTCAGTGACAGAGAAGAAGAAAAAAAAAAGTTTAGTGTGTTTGTACCTCTTACAGGTCTTGCTGTTCAACGTTTCAAAGTAAACATGTGCACCGACAGGGCAGGTGTATGTGACGCCCATGACAGCTGCTGCCATCCGCTGGTCTAAGGGCAGAGATGTGACCATGTTCAGCACACAACTGAGGAGTTCATGGGCATCCTGCACAGAAACATCCATCCATCCATCTATTATCTACACAGCGCCTAATCCTCACTGGGGTCGCGGGGGGCTGGAGTCTATCCCAGCTGCACAGAGACTTACATTAAAAATGTTTCAGAAGGTGAGCATTTGACAAAAACTATAAAACTAGTTCAGCAAGGTAAGTGTGGTACTATGCTGCATCCTGTATATAAAACATGTACCAACCTTTTGACTGCCGTCCCAGAACTCTGAGCTAAACTCAGCAACAGTATCTTTACAGACAGTCAGTATGAGCCTTGTTGTTGGAGAAGCGACTGACTCCAACGTCACCTAACTCTCTGTAAAGAACAAACAAAAAGAGGAGAGAATGCTGTTTAGATGCTGTCACTTCAGGTTGAGCTGCAAAGTAGTGAAGAAACCAAAGAGTGACAGGAACTGTGTTAGTGTGTGCATTACACCTGATCACCTGGGATCCCAAGTGAGGAAACCACACCTGCTGCTGCTTGTAGACCTCCTGAATGAAACCACTCAGGAGGCTTTGCAGGGTGGAATTTATACTGCACGTCTGCGTCAGGTTGGATGACCTTGAATCAAATCACAAAGGGGACAACAGTCAGTAGAGGGCTCATTTTCTTTCCTTTATACATGTGTAGCCTTACTTCATACATGAAGATTCATAGACTTCATGTGACATATACAGTTTTCAAATACTTGGATGTATGAGTATTGAGTGTGTCTATGACTGTCTTCACATACCCCAGGCAGACGAGCTCCTCACTGCAGAGAGGTTTGGAGTTGGTGGGATTTAACTGTCCGCTTTGACCTGCAGGCTCCCACCATGCACTGCTGAAATCGACCGGCCGGAAACTGGCGCATCGCTTTCTGCAGTGACGTCAGCTTTGACTCCACATAACTGCTGTTGTCAATGTTGCAGACAAGGCTGCTGATTTCTAATATATTGGATTTGCCATCGATCAACTCGACCACCAAGCTGACTTTGGCAACCTCAGAGGGCTTTTGTTGACTCCGTCGGTATCAGCAGGAGACTCCACCTGTTACTATTAGGAACAGACAGAATAACACAGTTTAAATACAGCAAAAATAAAGCACATATAAGTGTTTCTGAATTCAGACTCCACATGTTACTTTAACAGTTAATACTTGCAAATTCAACCACTGACGCCACCAAGGTGCCTTCCTCTGCTTCTTCTCCTTGGTCTTTGGGGCGTCTGGGGTTTGTGAAGCCTCCTGGTCCTCACTGGTGTTGACACTGGTGATAAAGGGAAACTGATTTTAGTTGACTTCATGCTTCTGCTATAATGACTGGACCATTAACATAAAGAATATATGTTCATGGTCAGTCTGTGTCAGATCAGTCAGAATTCAGGAAATATTTTACTGAAACATGTCACATTTTGTTCAGAACTGACTTAATCATTATTTGGGACCCAAAACTAACTTATGTAACATATTCTGGAGATATTAAAATGGCTTCACAGCCCTAGTACACTAGCAAAGAATTCGAGCTAGCGAGCTAGCACGGCAACAAGCTAATAAAGCACAACATTATTAGCTTAACCTAGAGTCTGCTAGTTAGCCTCCTAGATAATTAATAATACATTTTGTAGTGCTGGTTAGCTGTTATGTTACTGTTTTAGACTATGTTGGCCATCATTTCAGAAAGTCAACGTTAGCAAAACTACAGTTTGAAATTCATTGATGTCCACTGCACATTCTCTCTCCAAGTCCTACTCTTGAATTTTCGCATATTACTAAATAAGTTTCTGCTAGATTTTTTTCAGTATAACAGAGAACCTTACACGAGACTCTCTTTTGTCTGTCTCCTCATACAATTTCATGTCCCTGCGAGTTATATTTCTGGAGATATTAAACTTTAACAATGGCTCAACCTCCTAAAACGCCAGCAAAGAATTAGAGCTAGCACGGCAAAAAGCTAATGTAGCATAACGTTATTAGCTTAACCTAAATGAGAGAGATAGTCTTTTAGACAGATAATACGACATTTTCTATCAGCAAAACACAGAAAATACCAGGAAATCGTTCAAAAACGGATAAAGATACAATTTAGTAAAATGAGAGAGTAAAATGTGAACCTTTTGGCATTTTCCAAAACAGCTGAACATCTTGGTAGTTGCTAAAGCAAGAACTCCTTGAAATGAACTGAAATGTTCTTTCCACCTCTCATTGAATTTAAATTGTTGATTGTGATGTCCATCATCAGAAACCATAGAATCCATCAGACAGACATGTTATTGCTGCTTTCAGGATGCGTCTCCAGCCAACTACTGTGTTTGACTTGATGTTTCACAAGCAGTTCTTTGATACCATCAAAATAAATACTCAAGCTGTACGAAGAATTAATACATATTTGATTTTATGTCAGTATTTTAAATTAACTTTAACTAATGGAGTTTAAAGCTCCAGGGGGCTAAACTTTAACACTTTCTTAGTGTGTCCTGGAAATGAATGTGTAAAATACCACAGAGATATGATGGTTGGTGTCTGAGGTGATCACATTTTTATTGTGAATTTATAAATGGAGAAACTTGAGCAACCACAGATGTAATATCACAACATCATACAGACATATTGTAAAATCTGCAGTGTGAAAAACTTGAATGAACTTAACCCTGTTCAGGACTTTCATGTTGCCATACGTAGAAGGTCTTTCTGGGTCCGTTGGACCCCAACAAAGAATCTGTGAAAAATATATGTTGGTGTTCGTTATAGATTTTAGACTATGTTAAATACATTTTCTGATAAGTTGACGTATTTTTGGTTCCAAATGCACAAAAAATGTCTCTCTTTTTATATTTAAAAAAAAAAACAAAACAATACCTGTCACGTAAACCAAATGGTCTGGGATCCAAAAGACCCCAAAAGTCCTGAATAGGGTTAGATGGTCGACTCACCTCTTCAGATACTTCACATCTGTTTACAGCTGGATGAACGCTTCTACTGGTTTATTTCATGGGAACAGCAAAGAGCTCAGCCAGTGACACACAACATGTAGCTACGAGTACTTGTACTGTAATTTTTAGTGATTTTTTTTCAATTTGTATAGCACAGATCACAACATATGTCATCTCACATCTAACAGTAAGGCGAAAACCTTACGAATTTAAACAGAGAACCCAACAATACAAAGCTGCCTTTGGACTTCCTCTGAGCAAGCGGTCGGCAACAGTGGGAAGGAACCAAAACCCTCCTCCTCCCTAAAGAGAGGAAAAAAAAAACATCCGACAGAACCAGGTTCAGGAAACCGGTTGGGTCAGGGTGGGGATGAGGGGTGTCGGGACAGCAGGACAGCAGGTTGTAGCACATTTAATAGAAACAAATGCATACACACATCATTCACAGCCACCTTGTCTCTTCTCTTCTAATCTCGGTCCTTAACTTGTGTATTACCTGAAAGTTCTGTCTCTCCTTGACTGGCTGTCAGAATGAAAGTCACACTCAGTGGTCCTACAGTGACCTTGTGAAGCTATTAGTAGACAAATGGTGGAGTTGGGTAATGTATCTGTACAGTATTCTCCTAATTCACAAATAAACCCACAATAAACACCCGTTCATGTGCTTCAGTACATTTGCTGGTGGTATAATATGTTTTGTTTGTGCCGTGGCAGTGAAATACTGATTTTTAGTATTGATTTAATGATTTTTTAGGCCCGTAGTGCATCTAAAACGCCTTCTAATTTTATTTATTCAGGTTCCCGTCTTTGCCTTTTACCACTTCTAGGTTTTTCACTTTCTTTGTGTCTGTGACCTGTGCTCGTAATTTCCTTCTAAGTGCATTTTCATTTCTTTTAATGTACTCATTGAATGACAATAAAGTCAATCTATCTAATCTAATCTATCTAATAAACTCTCTGCATGACAAACGCAGCAACACGAAGCGGTTCGTAAAAAGCACAGCAAGTCTTAAGTTTGTTATTTATTTTAATGAGTCTTATTTCTGCAAATTCAAAACTTGACATGGTCCTTTTAAACATCCAAAATAACTTACTTAAACATTCAGCATTGTGGAAAAAACAAAGACAACGGGCAGCTGTAAAAACTACTCATGAACAACTACGAAGAAAAGGCTAGTTTCCCTTAAACACCAAAAATGGCAAGCACGTATTATATCGAGGCACGCCCATTATTATTTCAAAGGGTTTTCCTGGTGTACACAAAGCACATTCAGTAACTTACAAATAAAACTCTGAACATAATGTAAATCTTTACCGCGGGTAAAGTCATTAAGTCTTGACATTCGCAGGGTCAGACGGATGCATGTTTGCTCGTACTACAGATTAACCAGAGTTATGGAAAGGAACAAAGACAATACTTAATCAGGTTTTTCACAGTGAATCTGCTATTTTGTGTCCAACTAAAAAAAAAAACTTGACTGGAACTATTATTATCATAAGGGGCATGCCTTATAGAAACAATAGGTAATCATTTAAAGTTGGTTTACATTTCCATTTTCAAGGTATTTTTTTGTCTAATTGTACAAAGCAAAGAGAGGAAAGTAGAATTTCAATGTGTGAATACGTTTCACCTGAGATGAGGCTCTGCAGGAGGATGAGGAAGAAGCATTCCACATTAATATGTGATTTATTTACCATATATTTCATATATAAAAAGCCAATTGTAAATGACTAAAGTCCCTTTGTTTTTCCGTTACAGATTCAGTGTGAGAGCACCTCAGAGGTACATGTATCGATGTGGAGATCAGACAAGTTAAAACATTAAAAAGCAGAGTTCCAACACGTTTCCTGTTTTTTTTTTTTCCCCTCCCCTAATTCACAATACAACATAATCCATGGTTGTGCCCGTTTTAGGTATTCTACTTGTATGGCTGCAGGTCAAAAAGCTGAGTTCATGAAAGCTTCATGTTAGAGCTTTTAAATCTCCATGGAGTCCAGGAACTCTTCTTCAGTGATGTGCTCCAGCCTCCTCAGGACCGTGTGTGAACTGGCTGCAGGGTAATCCGCTACAGGGAAGTGGGGCATCGGTTGGCTGTAAGGAGGAGGGCTCTGGAAGGAACAGCAGAGGGTGCATAGGAAAGGCAACAGCTGGGTGATGGAGGACAGGGAGCGCTGAGTGAGGAGGGGGGACTCCAGACGCTCCGTGGTGGATTCCTCACTCAGTCCATTCAGGGTCTGAAATAACAGGACGAGACGTCATAATCAGAGAGAGACACGGTAATTTAAAAACAAAAGAGCAACAACAATAGAGCTGTGGAATAGTGGTTGGTTGTGGTGGTGCTTTTAGATGGTATTTTAAGAGCTAAATCCTGATTAATTCAGCAACATTCAAAAATAAATCATTATTTATTTAAAATCTAATGGGTTTCAATGTGTGGTTTTTGTGTTGTATCCTGCTACACTCAGTTTTTATTCAGTTTAAAGGAATCTTACTGGAATCCTTCTATTGCTGGTACTGGTGTTGTGTATTAGCATTTGCTATTAAGCTATGATACTTGCACTGGCTAACGTTTTTAATTTATCAGTGTAAAGTGTGTTTGTCTCTGTCAAATGTACCATAAATAAATAAAAGCTTAACACAGAATCACAGAACTCTCCTGGATAATGTTACGGCCACCAAATTTCATTATTTGTTTCTGATAAAACACATTTCAGCTGAGTAACCCATGGCTTCTCAGTTGCACAGAAGAGTGCAGAATTTTATATTTGTTACAAAATCTGGGTAATGAGAACTTTTTTTTTTTGGCACATTTTTTAAATGAGGCTCGTCGAATTAAGTGATTTTGATGAAATATGATTTTAGACTTAGTTAAGTGTTACAATGGGATGGTGCGTCACACTCAATTAGTTCAAGGACTGTAGGAAAGTTGAACATCCAACAGTTATTCCTGTTATTACAGTTTCTGGTTCTAATAAATGGTGAAATTTTGTCAATTTAGCCGGCATGTTTTGGGTTCAGAGCGTTAATAAGTGAGACCGAGGCCCTTACTGTTAGGAGATAGGATGCATTTCTGAGAGAAGATTAAAAAATAACAGGCAAAGTGGAGATGTAAAATGCCACAGCACTTTGCACTATGAAGCAGCTTTGACACACAAAGCATTAACAAGGTTACCAGACCACATGCTAAATAACAGTAACAGTGAGCCTCTCACCCAAATTACTTTTCAGGACACTTAAAATTGGGAATAATAATCTATAAGTCTGACATGTGATGCGTTAAGCCTGTTATCTCACCCCAAAGCGTTGCTGTATCCCTTCCACTACTCTGACTACGTGTGGTATGCATTCCTGTTCGCCTTCGATCAGTGCAGTTTCTGGACCACTGTAGCGGCTCACATCCACCTCAGGGACAAATGCCCAGCGATACCTGCAAGACAAACGCAAAACAGGAAGGACAGAAAGTTTCAGGCAGATGAAAACACATATAACTACTTAATCAAATGACAAATGTAAGTTCTACAATTCTACAATTTCATTTAGCAGATGTTTTTATCCAAAGCGACGTACATCTGAGAGTAAATACAACACAAGCAAGGATCTAGTCAGGAGAAAACAATCTGGATAAGTGCCGTTAAGTAAGTATGTCTATAAGTCCCTTTGCCCTTTAATGGGCTCTTACATCTGAAAGAGTGGTATCTTGTCAGGGGGGAAAGCCAGTGAGGTGTCCAGAAACTTGCAGGCTGACAGGTACATGTCCAACTCCGCCTGGGAGAAATTCACTGGTCCGTTTTTGTCAAGGGCTCCACGCACCACTTTAGCCAGTCTTAGTGGTACAAAGAAATACAAGACAAAGCACCGAGTATGAGGGTGAGAGATTCAACATTATGTTAATGAAACAGGAATTCATTAATGAAAGAATGAACTCACTTTGACACGTCTTTATCTGCCTGCAGAGCTTTCTCTAGACGTGCAAAAGTGCGAATCTGGAAAGCAAGTCGAGAAAAGTTCACTTCAGACACACATTATTAAGTGTATTAAACCTGGTTCTTAGAGGATGGGATCTTACCAGTTCTGTGACCATTATGGGCCAAAGAGACGTCAGGTGCTGGGATGAAATTCGCAACAAGAGAACACGAAACATCAGGAACATCTGGGCTGAAACAGCAGGGCTGGGGTTCATACGCAAAGTCTCTGTGAGACGCTCTAAAAAGAAGAGAAAATGAACAGTAATTTAAAAATGTCGTTTTTAAACTAGATTGAACACAATCAAATAACAATCTACAATCTAATAGTAATAGTACCAAACCTTGAATTAGGGGCAGATAGAGGTGGTACTGGTCGAGTTCTCCGCTGAACATGGCAAACGCCTGGCGTTTCAGCAGCATGGGTTTCTGGTCGACATTAGCGAACAGTTTCAGGGAGCTACTCTGCATGCCTGGAGCACAGATACATGTACATAAACATCAAGATGTAACAGCAAGTAATCAAACACATGCCTATAATCTGAATTTCCCTTCAAGAAGTGTCATTGTGACTGCTCTGATTTGAAAATAGTTTCTATCTACTTTTTTGCCTGAGCTGTAGGTTACTTCAAACTCTTAAGAAGGATGAGCTTTCTTCTTTTTGGTATGAAATGAATGCATTTACAAACTTCTTGAGTTCTCCTCCCTTCCCTTCACTGACAAAAAGCATTCAACTTTCTTCAAAGAAAGAAAGAAAAAAACCTTCTCTATCACAGAATACTGAATTGCTTTCAAGTTTAGATTGCAAAAGTGTCTTTATAGAATCAGACATTTCCTAGAGGCTGTACTCACTCATAAGGTCTTTAAACATGGTCTTCTCATGAGTCAGCAGGTGGTCAACAATGGATTTCCAACTAAAGAGAACAGAGGCAGCAGTCAAGCAGCAGACATTGATCTTGTTGATCCCAAAGTCATGTCCGCAAAACAATTTAAAACAGCCAAGAGACCATTTAATTTGGATTTAGGTTGCCATGTTGCTTTCTTTAAAACCTGATATGTGGGATTAACTAGAATTCACTTTACCACAGCAGAACATTACCAGAAAAAACTTGATCTGGGACAAGTACAGGTTTGGATCACTGTTTATACTTTCAATCAGGTCTGGGTCCTGTCCATTTCTATTACTATGGGTTCTGGGTGTGATCAATATTATGTGTAATATCCAAAGGGATCTGAGAAGATCTATCTATGATCAAACAGCATGGATCATTATGGAAGTGCAGCGTGTGTGTGTGTGTGTGTGTTTGTTTGGATATTAGCTAACATTAAGAAACGTAGCAAAGAGTGAGCATGGTTTTTATAGTTTTAAAGAACAATCGATCAAAGTTATCTTTCTTATGCTACAAGCAACGAAACTGCCGCCGATTCTAAACGAAACGTGTTTGCTGTGCGTCGCCATGACAGCAAGCAGACTTTTAGGATAAAATATGGAGTGGGCTAGTGGAACAGCTGAATGCATTTTACCAACTGTTTTGTCAAAGCGGATGGATTACATGCGTCATAAACAGGCTTTGTATTAGTAAAGACGAAAAGTTTTGTTCCGACAACTTGTAAATTATCGTTAACACCTTAATAGTCAATCAGCTGTGAAATTGGTGATGATTTGGTTTGTGCCTTCCTAAAGGGACTGGGTGAGGCACGTCTTTGATGTGCATGAGTCCTGGTTGCAGCTTTTGTTCTGAGTAGTAAATTTCTGTTTCCTTTTTGGCTTTGGGAACAGATTCTTGGACCCATGACGGGTTCTGTTAAGCCCTTCTAATCAGATCTTTCTCCTTTTAGTTTCCAAAACCTGTTGGAAGTATTTGTGTAACTGTATGCGTTGGAATGTGGTTTGCACACATGGCTGATTTGACATGGATTGAATCAGATTTGTCACCACCAATCTGTTGCAACAAACTGACTTATCAAGTAGTAAGCCCCAAGTACAGGATGTTAAGGCTTTATGCATGTAATCCTCCACTTTTCACTGCCATAAACAACATCTATTAATTAGATCATGCTACCGGGGCAGTTAAAGATTTGCTGTATGTGTGCATGTATGTGTTGTTTGGTATTCCTGAAGTTCCCAAGACAAACGGTGAGCAACTGTATGTATAAAAGTTCCCACCTATCGCACCAACATACAAACCTGTGTGCACAGGAGGCATCCATGGTGAAGAAGAGGGGGTCCATGAAAAGCTCAAAGACCTCTTTCCTCCAGGCCCTTTTGGTATAGGCATACCCACTCAGACTGCTCAGCAGCTGAGCACCCGCTTCAAAGCTGGGCATGTTGTAGGCACTACAGGAGGGAAAGACCAAGTTAGAGAGAATCTATTAACCTCGAAAAGATCAAAGCTGTTACCATCAAGATAACTCTGCAACAGTAATTACCTGTGGTTCTTCAGGTAGGGGAAAACATAGTACATGAGTCGGGAGATGAGAGGAACGGCTTTCTCCTTCTCGTCACTGCGGTATACCATGTCCAGAAGTGGTGCCAAGATCTACACAGTGACAAAGAGTGTAAATAGAATCTCTTGCAATCATCCACAAAAAATACCCACACCTAATTTGCACAAAAACACAAAATTACCTCAGCCAGAAGTACAAGAGCCTGCACGCTGTAAACAGAGGGAGCTGAGGAGGAGACCATGGCGCTGGCTTGAGCCACTGACTCTGACAAGGAGAGGAAGACCAGAAATGGGATTCATGTTACCAAGCTTTTAATAACTCAGATATATTCTATATTCTAGATGTACTCAAAGGTACACTGGAGTTGTGGGGACTGTTTCAGTGCTTAACACGGTAGTTCAGATGGAGCAGCACATGCAATAGGTGACAATCAGGATAGAAGTGTTACATCATAAAATGAAGTCGTCACTCAGTGTAATGCTGAAGCGACGTAAACTTTCAAAATGAAGGAGACAAGTAGCCCCAAACAACGACAGAAAATGTTGCCAACATTATAGCAGAGCTGTCAAAACCCCAAACTCACTTTTAAAGTTGAATAGTTTTGTTATCATCCTGCTTTCTTGATCCAAAATCAAGCTCAAAATTTCTGTCACAGCACATCATGAGATATTAGTTGTACAGTTTTATCAACCTAGTTATTAAGTTCTTTTTTTCCCTTTACTTTATACTATCGACTACCATTTTAAGTGTATGGCATGGAGATAAATTTGCAACACATATTTTAAACATTATGGCTCAAAATCTTTAAATGTCCTCTTATCAAAAGTGCTTCTTGTTGGTACCTGGTTCCATTGGGCCTTTACTCTCACATTTAAAAAGAAATGTAAAAGTCATGTCCATTCATAATACTAAGCTTAGTTAAAGCAAAGAGCACTTTCTAAAGCAATAGGAGTCATTTTTAAGCTCTTTTTTGTTCATGTAAACAGAGTGCATGTAACTATTGATCAGAGTTATGTGAATTTACCACAATGCTCTCCGTCCATGTCTGCATCATCTGCTTCATCTGCTTCTGGGCAAACCTGTGGCTGATTTTTGACCTCAAGGCTGCGGCTGAGCCAACTGGTCTGCTCCAGAGATGAGCCTGCGATGCCACCTACTGCCTCGAGGATCCGCTGAGTCACCTCCTGCACGATAATATAATCATTCATATCAGCACGGCATCTTAGCTGCACTCGCTCATTATCTCAATCAACAAATTATTGATTTGACATCTAAAAATAGCAGCACGGCATTGCATCTCACCTGCAGATCTCTAGTGTCCTTCTTGCTGTCCAGGTTGGGAAGCCTATTGACAAAGTCATTCAGGATTCTGCAAGACAGAATATGTTATTGAAACTCAAACTTCGCTGCCAAAAATTCACAAATAAATACAAAGAATATGTTTATATGTTTATAAATAGAGAAATAAATGTAGTGTGATGCAGTGTGACCATTATGGTTGTTTTTCTGATCTGCCTACAGTATAATAGTAAGATCTAACTGACAATAAAAGAGACATTTTTTTAAAGTGAAATTAATTAAGGTACATTACTGCTGATCAGAGTAAAGGCGAGAACTGACCCCAGCAATAAGAAGTGTCCAGGTGGGGCCAGGTTGAGCTGAACAGACTCCCGTAACAAAGTGAGTAGAGGAGCAACATTTTCCTGCAGAACCTGAGCTGAAATACTACACAATACAACACACAAACCCAGAGATTGGTATGAAAGTGAGTATTACAGAAGGATCTTGGCAAATTTGAGATTGGTATTTGCATTCCATTTTTACCTCTGGATATAGGCATAGCTGAACTGCAACATGGGGACATCGACCAGTGTCGACTTCTGATGGAGACAAAAGTAAACCATTTGACTTAAAACATTTCCAGAATACAAGTCTTGAGCATTTCTATATGCATGTGTATTTATGTACCTGTTCTCCTTTGATCTGATATGGTTTTTTCACCACCTCTTTGACCAAGTGCAGGATGGTATCAGTGTGCAAGGTGTGCAGCGATTTCACCAGCTCCACAATGGTGAGACGAGACTCACTGGCCACAGGCAAAACCTACAGAAGACCAGAGGGCAAAAATGTAGTTACAGGTGCCCTAAAGCCAATCAGGGAAATTAATATAACAAGATTTTCTTGTTTTTAAACACACTGCAGCTCTTACTTTGTTTTTATGCCTTCTTTTACTCTTCCTGTTGCTCCAAACTGCTCCCAGAGAAGCCATCAGCTGAACGCCATACTGTGCAGTTAGAGGGAGCAGGAACTCCAGTATCCGCTGCCGCAAGACCTAAACGCGCACGAATCGTGAATGCTTGACATTTTTCATAAAAAGACATGTGCCTTGCTTGAATTATGAAAATATGAGTGTATGATAGGATTGACAATAGCCCCATCATGACACAGATATGTGTTGAAAAAGAAAAATACTGATAATATGCATGCACTCTGCAGAATTCTCACACACCCTGGAGCCTTTGAAATAGACAGAGGTAGAAGTGTGTCTGCTGCTCTGTGCAGAGTCCGATGCACGCCTCTGATACTCTTCCTTCATGACCACGCCCCATAACAACGCCATACTGCTGAGCATGTGCGGCAGTGCCTCGATCACAGCGTTGCGTGCATTACGAATGTCCACAAGATCGCAGGCAACGAGGGACTGACGAGAAGAAAGAGGGAAGAGATTTAGCATTACACTATTACGGTGGAGGTAAATGTGTTTATGTGTGTTCCATTTTTTTTACCCTTTTGTTGTCCAGTAGACAATAATGTGTGATGGTGGTCAGGCCTTCTAGCAGAGTCAGAGGGTAGTCAGGGGCAATATTCTCCCTCCTTCCACTCAGGCTGATGAAAAGTCAGAAAAAAAACATTTATATTTTATGAATATCAGCATTGTATCTGCAGGAATCTCCTGTATCAACATTTAAAAGAAGAGTTTTGTGTTATTAAATTAAATGAAGATGTCCAACACATAAATGAAAGCCTCACAAGAATCTAAGTAAAATAATTAGACAGTGTAGCGGCATAAAATGTGAATGTGATAATGTTAACTGTATAAGTGAAGTTCTGTGTATTCAGGCTACCTCTGGTTTGTCTTTCCTCCGTCATGCTCGTACAACTTCACCAACTCATCCAAGTTCCTGCAGATCTGGCTGATGAGCGGAGCCACAATGATGCCTAATGAGCGTCCCAAGTACGGCAGAGAGGAGCACAGCAGTGACACCCAGTGGGGGTGCATGGCATAGCCGTACTGAGGCTGCAGAGCCCTGGCTGCTGCAGAAACAAACATTCCTTGAGCTGTGATGGGATGGCTTTGGACGTACTGGGCCGCCTTGATGGACTGCTGGAAAAGGACCGCAGTTTGCCACTCACGAGCAAGAGGCGTGCTGGCAGTTGAGGATTCACGAGGCTCCCCAGACTGGCCAGATGCGCCCCCCGACCCAGCCGCTGGGGCAGCCCCACCTGGCCACACGTGGTATTCAAGGACTATGAGAGCCTGGAGAAGTTTCAGTAACTCCATTTGTAAGGTGTATTGCTCCTGTCCTCCTCCTGTTCCAAGATTCACCAGACTCTCCTCTGACAGGCCTCCCTGCTCCTCTAGTAGATCCACACCTTTGGACGATCCCTTCTCCGTTCCCTTCTGGCTGATATACATAGATGCAGAAAGTGTAAGCAGGGCATACTGCTGCACTTTACAACCTGAGAGAAGTCTGCGGATGGGCTCCAGGTTGGCCTTGCTGCCTTCTTGTGCTCGTGCTGTGCAGACAAGTTGGTTCACCATCCGAGTCAGCACCTCAACACTCTTCACCTGAAC
This sequence comes from Stegastes partitus, assembly GCF_000690725.1. Lineage (NCBI taxonomy): Eukaryota > Metazoa > Chordata > Actinopteri > Pomacentridae > Stegastes > Stegastes partitus. The sequence continues at coordinate 141,088 of NW_007577787.1, forward strand.
CTCTCTGTTCCCCTGCAGGTCGACAGGACTCAAGCTCAGATAGGACGGGTATTGAGAGCGCAGAAATTGCAGACACAGGGACACCAGCAGTTCAATCAGCAGGGACGGGGGCACAGAAGGGGAGGAGGAAGGGGAAAGCAAGCAGCCATAAAAGCCCTTGCCATCCTGGGCCTGTTGGTGACGCTGCAGAAGGTTGGAAACCAGGTTTAAATGTGCAGCAGAGCTTGTGTCCAGTGAGGTGGAGGAGAGGGCATCCACCAGAGGGCACTCAGCACTGCTCCTCAGCAGACTGTCTAGCAGTGCTAACCCTTGGAGTAGATGGTGCCAGCCGCCGGCCACAGGATACAGCAGGACATGGCGAAACAGGGAATCGATGGCTTCTCTTTTTTCACGTTCCTGCTTTAACAGACGAGACCTGGCTATAGCCTCCAGCTCTAAATCCTCCTCATCTTCACTCGACAGTGAATCAGATGCCTGTGTGTGCTCAGACTCTGCCCTCCGCAGGCCGTTGACCAAACCTCCGTCTTCAATGCTGCGGTACGGAGCAGAGCCTGAACTGGAGTTTTCTGTGGACACTTGAGCACCACTGGTGTCAGCTGACTCTGTGTGCTCACTCTCAGGCTCCTCGTCCTCCTCCTGTCTAGCTTCCTCTTCTTCTGTCTCTTCACTCTCGCTCCTTGATATTGCTAAAGCGTCAATTGGCTTTGGCAGCTCTGGGCCGCTATCTAACTCTGCCCACAGGGATTCCCGGTCCACAATGTTCAGGACATTTAAAGTGGTGACCTCTCGTGCCATGGTGTCTGTAGATGAGCCAACGGTTTTGGAGGAGCTTCGACTTCTGTTGTTTAGAACTTTCAGGTTACCTTAAAAACAGCGATTACATTAGCTTCACGAAACACAGACCAAACATTGAATTTTTAATAAAGTCAGATTGAATTCACTCAAGCAGCATCCACTGATAAACACACTTACCAGCAGTAATATTTTGTTTGATGCTCTGAATGGAACAGCGCTGAGTGGACGGGTGAAGCAGCAACAACAGAATGGGTTCCAGGATCCGAATCACGTCATTAAGCGACAGAGCCCTGACCAGCCAGCACTGAGCTGTTGCACTTATTGAGCCATCAGTACAGCTCAGACTGTCCACCACAACGCACAGAGACCTGAGAGAGACACATTTCAAAAGTCAATTTTTTTTGCAATCGTAAGCTTTCTTCTTCTGTACTTCTCTGAATTTGTTTTCATCTTTATTTTCACTGCATGTTGTAAATGATGAACAGGACAGGGTGGCGAAGGAGCAGCAACTTTTACCTGGAAGATGCTAACAGAGGAAGCTACACTTACCTCTATTTAAAATGTTTGTCCTATGTAGAGTGAGCTTTTAAGACATCTTAGAATCAGCCGGTTTGACCCATCTCAAAAAACTTGGCTTATTTTTATTAGTTTATGTTTCACGTGTTCTTTTCCAACCTGAGCAGTAACATCTTAAGCTTATTTGTGAGGGCACTTCAACACCAATCCTATTCTGATGACAGGCTATTTTAATCATTCCTATCATTAAAGCTAAGTGTCCACATAGTTTTTTTTTGAGTGCCAGTGTTTTTTTCAGTTGAATTCAGCCAACCAGAGAAGAATTGCTGCACCCAGCGTCTTTTTTCAGAGCATTAAGCCTCTTTTGTGCCGTCAGTCTGAGTGCCTCTACTTAAACATCTCTGACCTTTTCAGAAAGAACCTTTATATAGAACATTTAGTGGCATTTATGTAGTGGATTTACAGAGCAACATTTAGCATGCTGTCATGTTAACGCACTTAAAATTGCCATTGATCTTCACAGTAACATAAGTCTGATGCAGCTTGTTTTAAAAGGCATCCTGTCACCAACTCTAGTGTTGGACAGGTTGAACAGTGCCATATAACCAAATGAAGGATTCCAGACTGTAAAACTTATCTATCATCATTTAGAGATACAAAAAGGTAGGCTATTTATAATATCTTGTTCTCAAATTCAGACTTGTTAGCTGCGGCATACTTGTTTTCTGTAGGAATCAACAAAAGTCCTACTGTTTCACTTGAAATTTCACAGGAACAGTTACGTAAAGTTTAACTTTTCTCAGCCTTGTTGTGCTAGTTCCCACAGCTCTGTTACTAATGACACTATCGCTTCAAGGGATGGCAGGTTAATCAGGTTTTAGAGAAGCAGTGACGCTTATTTTGAGCAACTAAACTACACAAGATACATACTGAGACAGAGTGTACAATATTTAAAATCACAAAAAGGCTATGAATAGCAACTCTGACCACCATTCGTCTTGACTGCATACCACAACCATGTACTGACCGGTCAAAGGAACGACTGAGGGACATGGTCCTGCTGGTCTGAATCTCCCGGGTCAGGTGCCACAGCACTGTGAAGCGGTGTAGCGCCTCCAGCCTAACTGCCTGTGGGAGACAAACACACAAACCTTTGGTTTATTTGCTCGACTTGTCACATTGACTATTAGATCTGTTTGTGTGTCCTAGTTAAGCTGACACATCTTGAAGATATTGAGGAAAAAAAAACAAAACGTGTGAATGAGTCATGTGGTTCAGCAGGTCCACACACCTTGTCTTTGTGTTGTAGTGCCTGGCAAATGATGTCTTCACAGATGGATGCTGATGGAGCCAAACAGTGCAGCCTGTAAAACAGTTCAACACAGGAAATGTGCTGCTCTCTCCGCTCTGTCTCTAACTGACTCCACAGTACCTGGGACACCCTCTGGATTACAAGAAAAAAACAAAACCAACATATTGAATACTGTATTTATTCTCTAGTTTTCACTTACACTAACTTTTTTTCCTTTGATAATCTAACCTGATAGAAATCGGTGCCCTCCTCTATGGCACGAAGCACGGCAGGATAGATGGGTGGCACAGTGACCATCTGCAGCCGCCCACTCAGAGGGTTGGACTCGGAGTTCTGGTAGCGTCTGTGCTTGTCCTGAATGACCAGTGCTAAGGATTGGGAATGGTTGATGAGCTCCAACAGGGAAGCCACTGCAGTGTGCTGGATGTTGTAGTCCCTGGACAGGCAGCACAGTGTCATCAAGGACCTCAGCCACACAGGCAGGCTGTCCACGTCACTACCTGTGGCAAGCAAAAAAACTTTTAATCACTCGTTTGCAGGTTACAGCATGTAACTGACAGTCGCATTAACTCCATCCGTGTGCTGACCTGTGTGGCCAAACATTTCTGTGTGGAGAGCCAGAGTCTCCTCTTCAGTTAGGTAGACAGGAAAAGTGGTGCCCTCCAGCAGCAGGTGGCAGGTGGCGATGAAGGCCTGTCGACAGGCCTCAGAGATCTCCGCCCTTCCTCTGGGCATGAATCCAGCCGCCCAATCCACACACCCCAAGTGCCCGCGTTCCTTTTTCTTCTCAGTAGGGGCTGCTGAGCCCAGGGCCTCAGAAGAGGGGTGAGCTTTGAGTTTATTTGGAGTGAACAGCTCAGTCAGTTTGTCTTTAATTTCCCGCCCGCCCAACAGAATCTTTTGATTCCCAGCAGGAGCACTGTGGTCAGGCTGTGGCGCTTCATCAGCTCCCCTGACATCCTCCACCTGCACCAAAAGGTATCTGAAATGCAGCAGGAGTGAAAATATTGAGAAATCACAGTTAATAAACGTGCTCCATGGAGACCATTGCAACTGTCTCAGAAGTTTACCTTGTTGCTATAAAAGCCAGTATGTCCTGCAGACATTGTGTCATGGTATCCACACTGCCTCCCCTTCGCCACACTCCCTCGCCTTCTTTGCCAATTCTCTCAGCTCCTAGTCCCATCCCTGGTGGCAGATGTTGCTCTGACGGCGAGGCGCTGATGCCCAAGCCGCTATCTTCAGACCTGAGCGCTGGGTAAACACCATTAGCAGGCTCTGCCTCATCACCTCCATCTCGGTTCAGCTCTTCGTCTTCATGATGCCCATTAACCTGACCAACACTGCCATCTTTCTCTCCTTCATTCTCTATATCCTGGATAAAGTGTAATTGATACAATGAGCACAGTCAAATGATTCAAAAAATAACCCACATTGTCACAGATGGTAAAATGCCTAACCTGAGTCTTGGTGTTTTCCTCCTCTGGCGACTGTATCTCTATCTCCTCTGAGTGTGCCGCTGCATCAACGTCCATGTAAGCCACGGGCATCTGGATCTTACTCAAAACCTTGAAACATGCGCGCAGACCCTGTGTGACATCTTCTAGGCAAACAGAGTCCATGTGGCTGCGCAGAGTCCGCAGCATGTTGCCCAGCATTTCAGGAAGCAAATGGGATTGGATGTCAGCATGGAGCTCCTGTGGAAACATGGAGACATACAATTTGTGAGTAATGTGTGTATGAGTCACACAGGGGTATTATTTTGCATTTGTAACTGTAAGAACCAGAGAGATGCAAATTTGTTCACTAAGAAGATCTTATCATTTGTATATAATATAGTTTTCTGATTTTATGTCAATTTACAGTATTCTTTGAATTTTTTTCTGAGTGTTTTCATGTTTTCTGAAAACAGCCCTATGATACATGCCCCTGTGGAGTGTCTCAGGGAACAAACTACTGCTGTATAGGTGTGTGTGTGTGTTACCAGAGGAAGAACATCAAGCAGGAAAATGATGAGGTTGGACATCTCGGTGACAGAGGGAGTGGGATGACCGCGGTCCTGCTCAGGAGTTGGTGGATCATCTTTGTCACTGGGTTTAAAACAGTGATCCTCGTCAGTTCATGTTTGAGAGCAAATCTTCATTAATCTGATTCAGCCACATACGTAATTCTAACAAGCCATTGACTTTCTTTAACATAATTGCTGTATTATCTTATGTTTTGGGGTTGGCACTGTATACCTTATCACCAACACTCCATTGTGTGAAGCATGGGTTCTGAAATTCCCATGATTCTTAGTCACGGGCGTACCTGAGAGAAGCACAGAAGCGTCGAGTCATGTACTCCCACAGGTATTCGCTGTTCATGGAGCTCACGAGCATATTCATCGTCTTTATGATCTCTGATGCGTTCTTGTTTTCTTTTATCTTACTGTTAAAGAAAAACAAAAGAAACATCTGTTTCTGGATTCATCTTGTCGGATGAAATTTTGTCACGAGTTCAGTTAAATGTACATTCAACAGTGAACATACAGCGCATCTGTTTCGCCATGCATCACTCTCACCTAGCCAGCTGGTTGCCTGAGAGACCTGAGCTGGTGATGGTTTCCTCCCCCAGCATCTGTTGACAGTAGCTGTAGAAAGCTCGGACCACCTCCAACAACACGCTGCTCAAGACAGCTGGACCTGCAGAAACATTTTCATTATCACAGTATAGCAGGATGAGAGCAGGCCTGAGACAAAAAAAAAAAAAGTGGTGAATCCAGTAATTTTGCATTTTAAAATGAGTGTTTACTCCTTTGCTTAGTGCTGCGTACCTATCTCCGGTTTATCAAGCAGACTGATAATGATGCGAAACGGCCTGAGGTAAACAGTCACAGTTTCAGGGTCGCTATCCACATCCTTCTGTTTGAGGATGTTAATCAGAGCCTGGAGTCACACACACAAACAGAAGAGAATGACAGAAACAGGTGACAAACAAACGTTAATACGCTGTTCAAACACACATAACCTCTTGTTTACTATGCTTAGACTTTTTGGAAAATGTGCTTGTTTGCTTTAATGTTGTTATTCAGATAGAGGGTATTTGTGGGACTGTTTCCAAGGCTTTGTTGGTTACCCCAAAACCACACAGTGACTGTAGGCTCAGCTACTGCTGTTAGCCCAGAAGGAGTGCTTCACATAAACTCCAAGGGAAACCGCAAGTTATTTCTGAACAGCGTTTTGTATTGATTACTACACGAGCTGTAGCACATTAATTGAGGGCTGTTAGCGGTGCTTGTACATTGGTTTTGGTAGATTAAGACAAAGTCAGGTAAGTTGTTTCCCTTTGTTTTCCCTGCAGTCCTTTTGCATATCTTTTGAATTCCTCTATGAACACAGAAATGCTACTGATCTTCTTGAGGACGTAGACCAGAGGCCCACTTCCCAAAATGTCCAACACTTCCTTTAACAACACTGACAAGTCATGCTTAATTAAGAAATGCACATATATGTAAGTATTTTTTTAAGCTTTAGTCTGTATCTGCATGCTGATAAATGTGTGACATACCATCACAAGGAAATCTCGAGAATAGGTGTTGAAGTAGAAGGTTGTATGCTCCTCTGTGGTGGCGGAGAGGGTGGGGTGTGGTGACACCATTTCTCCTTTTATGTCAGTACCTGAAAACACATTCACATGAAAACGAACACGAGTGAATAAAGAGAGCCAGTAAATGTTGCAGTGATGTGATGTACGTATTGCATTGCTGCAGTATATTCTAATAATCGGAACCTAGAAGCCAGGCGTAGAGGCGTCTGTTTAGGGACATGTCTCTTCGGAGTAGCGTGAGCGATGCTGCAGACACCACTGTGGTCATGTCTTCAGCACTCAAAGCTATGCTGGAATCGGCTTGGTCCTAAAGCAGCAACACAGTTAATGGAGGAAAGAAGAAGAATGGGAGAGTCATGATAGAGCGACTGGCATGCTTAATGGAAAACAGATATAAAACTATGCATATCATAAACAAGTCCTAAAAGCAACACACAATATTAGCAT
>NW_007577787.1:147934-200592 GCF_000690725.1 Stegastes partitus
ATATTGGATAGCTTACAATTTCAACAAAAGCCACCACAGGGTGCACCATATAACGATATTATTAAAGACAAATTCCATTTTTTTTCACCCCAAGTAACCTAAAATCCAATATTTATAGTTTCATCGTGACGATATTTCCTTTAACTTGTTGTGATGCTCATAATCTAGTGGCATTGTTGGATGGTGTGGCTGAGCAATATCATCTTTTACAGTTTTAATCGATTATATCAACTCAATTATTTCGGAGAGCACACAAAGGTCAGAAATGTCAGATTTGACTTAACGCTTTATGAACGCAAATGTTTATTTTCTGTGTTTAGATAATTAACTGTGACTCTGTGTGCACCCTTTCTAACTGGCTCCCTACTTGTGTAATCTGCTCTATTGGATTGTTGGCGTCCCTAGATGTCAGCGTCCAGTGGCGCATACAATGTTCTCACAATGACTGAATACAAAACTGGAGCAAAGTTTACCTCGGTCACGTAGAGAAAAGACGGTGTTAAGATAAAACAGGAAGAAGTGTGTTTATGAGGCTACCTACCAGACATGTGGCAAAGGGGAAAAAGTAGAGCAGGATTTCGAGCGTGTTCCTCTGAACCAAGACATTTGAATCTTGCAGAGAAAGACAAACTGACTTCACCTGAAGAGAGACGGAGGTTCAGACATGACAAAGTGGACAAAATAATGAGTAAACTTCACAGCAAATAAAAAAAAAAAAGAAACAAGAGGCACTCACCACTACGCCGTGGTCGTAGCCGAGCATGTGTGTTTGTTGACTCAGTGATGTCATGCGGTCAAAATGTGTGACTATAAAGACAGAAGCAGGCAGTCGCACCATGGGGGTGACCAGCATGCTGCCCCACAGGGCACCATAGAAGACCTGCTGCCCCACCAGCAGTGACAACTTGACCAGCAGAGCGTCAGTCCTGGACAACGAGAGAGGACAGTGGAAAGAAATTATTGACCTGCACCCAACAACACATCCACTGATAAATCTATATTTGTGTCTTGTGGTGACACACTAATCGGTTCTGACCAAAATTATCCATTGTTTCAGTTCAGAAGTACTGTTGGCAAGCTTGTGGGACTCAGTGATCCAGCACCTACTTCATGTTGTTTAGATTTATCACAAGTTTCCTGATTACACTTTAACTTTGCCCTCAGTGTACACACACTTCTGTGTAAATTAGATCTAAAATAAACAATGAGAGTTGACAGATCCTAGATAAAGTCAAACTGGTTGTTTGCGGTACACATTTGAGCAAATAAAGTAAACAAGGTAAAGTGAGGTAATGGGTGTTGGTTAAAAACATACATACATATATATATAATTCCAGAATTAATAAACACCCATGTAGAGTGCTTTAACTTCAGTTTGGTTAAAAGAGCAAAGGGTATCAATTATTCAGTTTTGCTATTGTGCTATAGGCAAAAGGTAATACTTTGACACAAACAGATGGTAATATTCTATATTTTTTAACAAAACACTTTCATTTTAGCCTCCCTATGTTGGTCTCAGCCCAAAGCCTATTTGTTTCTTCTCTAACAAGAATCTATTGTATACTTTATTTGAATAAATTATTTCAGTTAGGAACTGTGGCTTTTAGAACATGTTATTTAAACAGGGGATAAAAAGAACATTTGTTGTGGTTCTATTTTTGGCTGTGGATTTGGAGAGCTAATGTGTTTTACCGAAGACCCTAAATCCCATCATTTGAAAGACATGTTTTATTTTTAAAAATGGCCAACAATACACCATTTATCAAAGCAAAAAACTGACAAAACAGCAAGAATTGATTGATTTTCCGACAGTCCTTGAATGTGTCATTTGTGATGTGAGGTTCCATCAAATAAAACAACAAACACACGTCTAAAATTGTAATATTTCACCAAAAATCACTTTTATAGATGTCTCATTAAAAAAAAAATCCAAACTTAAACTATAACCATCAGATCCTGAAAATAATAAATAAAATAAATGTAAAACTCTCTGCTCCTCAGCATGACTGAGAAGCCAGTAGTCACATGACAAAAATTAGGAGACTTTTCAAGTAACTACAGGCTTGTCATCTCCGATTATAGAATAGGAGATAACAATAGAGACTGAGAGGAAAATCAAACAGACTGGATCTATAAGATAAATATATTACTGCTCAAAACAGTATACAGAGACGCAAGTAGTCAGCAAGTTGTTGAAAGATACAGTCAGCAGTTGGAATTATCTTTCTGGACTTGCTGTGCAGAGTCGTGTGGAAAACACTTAGTTGGTACAGGTTGCAAAAATGCAAATAGGTAAATATCAATATCATGTGGAGCCAACATTTTTCCACAGCACTGGTAACATTGATAACTCTCTAGTTGCAGCCATGTCTGTGTTGTTTTCCTGAGGTGCAGGGCATTATATAGCAGTAAAAAATGAGCCTACAGTGAGATAAAATGTGATGTGTTAAAGGCCCAGGAGTGGTTTAGAGGGTGAATAGTTGAGATTCAGTTAAAATAACAAAATACAGTGTTTTTAATCCAATTTTTGACATATTTGAGCACATGTGAATAAACTAAAGGCTAGAGATTCTTTCTTTCTCCTGGTATAAACAGTATGCATTATGTACCTGTCATACACCTCCAGTCCTTCCTCCAGGCCTGGCAGGAGTCCCGTTATAAAGGCCTGAAGACTGGGCAGCAGAGCCCTCTGCAGCGGGAGATAGTAACGCTCGTACAGCGTCAGCAGCACAGGCTTCACTGCCATGGCTGCATGGCCCAACAGAGGAAACAGTCCTGAGCTAAAAAAAAAAAAATAGACACACAGACACACATTAAGTCATGTTACTCATATTAAGGCCAGCACTCTGCCTGAAGCAGAAAAGATCTAGGCCAGTTTCTTTACCTGTAAATGAACAGATCCTTGGCTAGCCATTTTGTTCCGATGATTTTGAAGATGACCTCGTAGGTCTCCAGAGCCTTCAGGTGCACTCCGCTGGGCAGGGCCGGGTGCAGGCACTGAGCCAGGCGCTTCCCTATGATCAGCCTCTTGGGCAGGAGTGAGTAGCGAAGGTTGCTCTGCAGGGCCTGATAGAAAGACAGAGAAATCAAAAATAAAACCAAAGAGTTACCATAGGAGAACCACACAACAAAAAATGTTTTAAAAAAACCCCACAGATATATTGGAATAAAAGGATTTTGTGCATGTCGCTACTGTACAGTCATGCTTGTCAGATTTAATCTCCTTAATGTCCCCTGACATTCTTAGCGTAATTTAAGGAAGAATATTGGTACATCGACACACGGTGACACTCCAAAGTCAACATCTGTGCAACAAGTAGGCAAACAGTGACACATTTAGGGCCCATAATAAATGGTCAGAAGACTTCAGCGATAAGTTTGTATAAAACAGACGGAGCGTCTGTGAGAAACAAACACTTCCCTATAAGAGAACCGAAACACACATAGCAGCTGTGAGGTTGACATCCTGAAAATACAACACCATAAAGTAGATAAACATAGATGCTGATGTGAATTCAGGTTAAACACCACAGCAATGATCATTGAGCAAATACATATGAGGTGCGTCACAACAGTTCCAGGACTGGTGTCACAAAAGATATATTTTCCCCTTCGAAGTAATCTCCCTGGAGTCTAACGCAGCTCTGTCGTCACAGCCATCTTGATGTCGTCCACAAGTCTTCAAAACGGGTCCCATTGATGACCCCCTTGAGCTTGGGGAAGAGGAAAAAGTCCCTCAGAGCCAGGTGGGTGAGTAGGGAGGTTGCTCCAGCATAGCGATGTTCTTCTCAGCCATGAACTGTCGGATGCTCAGGGCGTTGTGAGCAGGCGCGTTGTCATGGTGAAGCAGCCACGACTTGTCCTGCCACAAATCTTGCCTCCTCTCGTGCACTGAACGATTCAAACACCGCAGGATCTCTGTGTAGACGTGCTGGTTGATCGTCTGAAGGGGGAAACTCGTAGTTTGGGTTTGAAATCTATCTTTTGTGACACCAGTCCTGGAAGTTTTCTGACACACCTCGTACATACAGAGAAAGTCACTGACAGCTACAGTATTTCTTTGACATCATCACCTCTATGCATCACACTGTACCTTGTTGAGCTTCCCCAGGGAGGAGATGAGATCTGCCCACTCGCTTGAAGACTCAAAGTTCCGCAGCGCTTTCTCAATGACCGCCGCATAGCTACGGTAGCGGTAGTCATTCTGCAATTCTAACTCCTCTGGATCCATGATACGTTAGTCTGATCCCAGCATGTTCAGCACAAAATATCTGGAAAAAAAGAAGAGCAAGACAAATCAGAGACACTAAGAGAAAAGACTGCAAGTAGGTGATAGCATACGGCTGCCTGAAACCTGCTCTTGTCCTCTGAGGCTTGTTTGTCGCAAATGAAATTATCCAATTAGCTCTGTTCAGTAACATACACAAACTCTGAGGCAATGGACACAAATGTCCTCATTCATGCCCGCTCGGTGTTTGGCTGGCTGACCTGTCTCTCAGTCAGGAGGGAGAGAATCCGTCTAACTGTGCGGCTCTGCACGCTCTGCCAGAGAAAAACAAGCTGAGGACTGAGCACAAGCACACAGAGAGGGACACGTTTGTTTCTTTTTTCTTTAAACTGCAATTTAAAACAGCATTAACTGATTTTTGTTTTTTGGCCTTTGGGGGCACAAATGAGGCAACACTGATATGGTATCTTCTTCTAATGTTGTCACAGCAAACTTGTCTTCAAACAGTGGCCTTTTCACACGTCTAGCCGACACAGAGCAGTGTCAGCGTTTATTAGGAGTTTTATTTTGGGCCACTTGTTGAATAGCAATCCAACATTTGCTCTTCTTTTAGCTCTGATTTGGTCTCCACCATCCCTGAAGGGAAAATGTCTTGCTCTTTAGCTACTAAATGTTCCCTTGTGTCCACCAGCTAGCAGCAAATTTTGTCTCTCTGCTGTTTGATGCTTCCCAGGTAAACAGAACAGCTGGCTGCTGCAGCTGGCTGGAAAAAAAAAGGTGATTACAGCTGTGAAACTGAAGCAAAGAGCAAATCTGCAAGCTGTATGACGAGAAGTAATGAGCTTAAAGATGGTAAAAAGCCCTGTAGGGATGAGGGAACATACAGTCAGGTTGTAATTCCAATACCTGCAGCTTTCATGTTAAATATATCAACTTAGAATGTCACAAAACAGTTTTAAAAAGATTACTGAAGAAGACATAAAAATCTTATTTTAGGCTGCACAGGCAACAAGAACAACAGACTTAGACACAAATTGCACAACTTCTACATGTATGATCTACCAGCTTACTTGTTTTTCATGCTCTGCAGACAGTATGCTGTTTATGCACGTGCATCTAAGGTATCTGAATGAAGCTGAACAAAGGGATGGGAGGGTGACTAGGAAGGCAGGATTAGAGGAGCACTGACATCTGGACTCCCCGCGGCTGAGCTGAGAGGGCTTTACCATCGAGAACAACACGTGCCGAGGATGACGCTGCATTAGTGGAAGCCTTATCTGCCGACTGACAAAGATATAATAAAGTCGAATCATTGTTTCGCAGCTGTATGCCTCCGGCAAAAAGTGAAGTTGCGGTAAACATCCATGTCAGTCCAAATGAATGGAGTGAAGATTTTGAAGCAATTTGAATGACTTCCAGTGAAGTTTTACTCAGCAGACATTATGGATGTTATACGCAATAAATGAAAACACAGCTGGTTTGCATACATCTTCAACCCGGCGGCACAGAAGGTCTATACAATCTACACAGTTTCAAAGTGGCCACACAAGATCAGTGTCACCACATCAGTATCTAACCAAATGTGAAATATGGTCACAATCTTAGTTATGGTGTTGAGTAATGTGTAGGAAAGTATTTCTGGAGATTATTACGACAACTCAGTGAAGTTAACTTTTGACCTTTCAGATATAAAATGTCATCACTTTAAAATAGTATTCTGTTAGACATTTGTGTGATGTTTTGTCATAAACAGTGAACCAATTCTTGAATTATGGCCAAAAGTGTGATTTGTTAGGACACAGTAGCCTTTGATCAACAAAATCTAATAATTTCATCTTTGAGTCTGAGTGAATGTTTGTTCCGAATTTGAAGAAATTCCCTCAAGGCACTCCTGATATATCACAGTCATGAGAACAGTACAGTGGGTAACCCAAAAACATAATGCCTCCAGACTCGGCCGTCACCAGTGTGGAGACATAATAAAAAGAAAACAATAAAATCATCAGCAACTGATCGATCGTTTGGGTCATTTATACAACCTAAATGCCCAACATTTTCTGCATACAGTTAATGACCTTAATGGTATAAAATCACAAGAACACTATAGAATCTGTATGACTGTACATAAAAGTCACAGTAAACAGATGGTTTTTAGTCTGCATTTTAAAACATCAATATCTTCAACTCCACTGCAGAGCACAATGTCTTAAAACAGCATCACTTAAGGTTTTCATTCCGGCTTTTGGAACAGCTACGAGTGAAGAACGGGAAGATCTAATGGGGCTTCCTGGTACATAAATTAAAGGAAGGACTACATTCTGACAGCTAGTCTGGTGCAAGATCATGCAGTGTCTGATAAACAAATAAATTCTTTTTAAAACAAATGCAAAAGCCAACAGACAACCAGACAGGTGCAATGTGTGCTCTCTTTGTGATCTCAGTCTGCACCCATGCAGCAGAATTATGTATTAATCGTAGCAAATTTATTAAAGAAGAGTTTTATAATAGTCCAGTCTGCTAATAACAAAAATATGTGTGTAGTTTCTACAAGCTGCTCAGAGAGAAAAAATTCCCTCATTTTAGAAATGCTCTACAAGGTGTCTTTCTGAGTTGATCAATACTTCTGTTTTACTCTAAAGGTGTTAAAAACCGGCATTTATATGTTAAGTTTAGTTGAAAAGAGGGTATCTTGGTCTAGTGTAGTCAGCACACGGTGAAGCAGCAGCACAACAGAAGAATTATGGGAGTCAAGATTTACTTTAACATCATGTAGAATGTTGTGCACAGTGTGTGATTTCAACCGAGATGTACAGATGTAGAAGAGTCATGCAACTGTACTGAGGTTTCTAAGTTACTTCACATATCGACAGTACTGTAGTGCAATGTCAGATGACTGGACAGTAATGTCAGCCTGCTGGTTACTGATTTGATCCTGGAACAGACTAAGCCCACATCCCCTTTTTGTTTTTGCAAACTGTGACTGTAATTTTTGGAGATAAGTAAAAAAAAAAAAAAAAAAGAGAGAGAGTCAATTTTACTATAGGTCTTTCATCACTTTTAAAAAAAAAACATGTCTAAAGACGATTAAACTTTTGAGTGACAACCTTTCTACTGAGAGTTCACTCACATGCACTTTTTTTCTTTGTACAAAAGCCACATGCTGGACTTGTGACCTCGGTATGCGTAAAATCCTGCCAACAATATCTGTCACTTGTGGATTATATGCTTCAAAGTGCTTTTCTCCCCTCAGACATCATTTACAATATTACAGTTGTTGAAGAAAAAGTACGGCAAGTAAAAGATGAATTGATATGAATGGTAACTATTACTTGGTTAACCATCTGAGTCAAAATGAAGCATTTATCAAAGCTTGACACTAAAAAAAGCAAAAGACTCATCGGGTTTTCAACTGTCCAATGGTACTTCAATGTATCATGTGTGACCTAGGTTCAAGCTAAAAAAAAAAAAACCTTAAACTTTAAAAGCTTAATTAGTGATTCTAAATTGTCCGTAGGTGTGAATGTGAGTGTGCTTGGTTGTCTGTCTCTAAGTGTAGCCCTGTGATAGACTGGTGACCTGCCGTCGCCCTGAGTCGGCTGGGATAGACCCTAGTGAGGATTAAGCGGTGTATAGATAATGGATGGATGGATAGTAATTTAGCTGCGACCAATAGTCATGTGACAACATTTCGGGGACTTTTCAACTGAACTGCAGGCTGTGTTTTCACACAGGTGGTAGGAGACAAGTATGGAAACAAATTAAAAATGGAAAAAGTTAAATATCTATATTATGCAGAGAAACATTTTTTCTCCAGCACTGTTAACACCTGTTGGCACTTTACAAAATGTTTATCCATCCATCCATCCATCCATCCATCCATTTTCTATACACCGCTTAATCCTCACTAGGGTCGCGGGGGGCTGGAGCCTATCCCAGCCGACTTAGGGCGAAGGCAGGGGACACCCTGGACAGGTCACCAGTCTATCACAGGGCTACACTTAGAGACAGACAACCAAGCACACTCACATTCACACCTACGGACAATTTAGAATCACCAATTAAACAAAATGTTTATGTTGACTACAGTTTTTTTTCATTTCTGTTCAACAAATAATCAAAGAAATTTAACTTTAATTTTTTTTAACTTCTGAAATTATTTGCACTTTGTCCTACTGCACAGGAGACATTTCTGAGTCTCTCTACTTCTAGCCAAGGTTGCTCTGTTTCCATAGAGACTTTACACTGCAGACAAAAATGCAACCACAGTGAGGTAAAAATGTGAAAGAAGCAAAAACAAAACGAACAAAAAAAACCCCAGAAACTGCTTGGGAATGTACACAGATTTGTCCAAGATGTTTCTAGTCATAAATGCAACCACCAAAGAAACTGAAGCTTAACCACAGGTGACAGCTTGATAATCAAATTGTGTTGGTCAGGCAGAACTAAATGTGCACTCTCACTTCCTCATTGCATGTGTCAGTGAGATAAAACCATGCTTTTCTACAGGCTGCTGTCAAACACAGAAGTGTGTGCTTTGAGGGTGGACACACGCAGTCACCTGACTTGCACCGCCGCCACAAGCAGGCTTTAATGTGCAGGCTGATGAGGGGGGAGTGGATGCAGCATTAACTAAAGAACTGTTGGCTGCAGCAGCTTTTGGCCTGTGAGTGCACTGTAGCATCAGTGATCACTACTGATGAGCGTATTATGTAACTGCACGTCCTCAGACCACACACTGGATGATAGCACTAGTGCCTCAAGCACTATGAAATGAATGAGGTATTCTACAATGTTCACATACGTCTGTGTGGAGCTAGCTTGTGCTGATTTTTTTGTCAGTTACGCGATATTAAAAAATGTAGCTGGCTTAAAATATAAACAAATATTTTTAAAAGGGAGGGTTTAATTTTTTTTAAAGCCTAAAATTAAAATAACAGACTTCTTTGGTTTTAGAAATTTAGCATAAACCAAGCAGCAGCGCCGTAAACAATTTTAGCTAGCTATCAGGTGCATCAATGACTCACCAACGGAGAAACAAGCACAAGATGTGCTGGACCTCGCTCGCTTCAAAGCAGCCGGACTCGAAGAAGAGACAGCCCGGTCCTGATGGTACATCTTCCACGCTAACGCCCCTCAATGGAAATTAGGACTTATTTCGTCCCGTGTTTGTGTACATGAGTGAACACGACCATCCTGGACAGTGGACAGCGCTGACAGTCATAACGGGGCGGGATCCTCAAACTCAGCTGATCCGGAGCTCAGCGCGGCCGCTCGGTTTAACTTCCCAGACAGAGGGGAGGGGCGGTGGATATTTAAAACAGTGCGGGACGTGTTTGTCTTGTAACCGACATGAAAAAGTCAATACACGAGAAAAACAACTTAAACTAAATTCCTGCCCCGAGCAAAAAGAAACTAATTTCTGTCTGTACAGCTATAAAGTGGAAATGTGGACGTCACTGCCCCCCGGCTTTGGTATATTCCAGGATGTGCGGTGTTTACAATCCTCTCACCTCATTGTCAGATATTTGAGCGTATATTTCGCAGCAAGCTGCATTCTAATGTGACCATAAAGGCAATAATATTGACTTAAAACATAACATTAGCAATCTTTTTTTGTGCCTGTGTTTAAAAATGTTAAACTCCTATGTCGTCCATTTTGTTTGGTAAAATATGCGTATTTCAGTATTTTTTTTTTAAAGAGAAGACAACAATAATTACGATTTTAAACACAATCAGTTATAGCAAACAGTCTAATGTAGATTTCTTTTTTCACAGTAGATATTTTGATATTCATCACATTAAAAAATAAAAAAAATAAAAAATGGAGCCCCACCAATACTGGAAGAAATCTTTATTTAAATAACAGTAGCAATGCAGCAACCTAAAAAACAAGAGACTTAATTAGAAATATAAGTCCTACTGCATTCAAATTAATACAAGTATAAAGTATATGCAAGTATTAATCAAGCAAATGGTACTTTGATGCCTTAAGTAGTCACTATGGAGCAGAACACCACCTGTCAGGGCTATGCTGTTGTATACTAAATTATTGAAGAATTATTACTGATAAAAGAGTGTGTGAGCAGCTTTTTCATGTTAGCTTGTGAAAATCGTTTCAGCGTTTTAGTTTTAGTGATGTACTGAAGTAGAATTCCTTGGTATTAAGCATTTTACAACTGAAAATGAGCATGCAAGTATTTTGTGGTGGACAAACTTTTCACTGAATGATTACTAATGTATGTAACCAGTTTATCAGCTAGACTCTAATTAATACCAGTAATATTGGCTGTATTCAATTTAGCTATTTGAGTTGCAGGGAGTCAACATAACATTTTTCAAAGAAGAAATTTTAACATGTCACAGTAGGAACAGAACATCTGTAATCAGTAAAATGAAAAATGACTGAGTTCCTTTTAGCTGCTTTGATTTCAGCATCCCGGTATTGTACATGCTGTCTCAGTGTCACACTGACATGGCCAACTGAGACGTCTGAATACAATATTTTAGAAGATATCTGTGGTTGAAATTCATTCTCGATACTATAATCTTTCTATTATACCTCAGAGGCACTACGTTCTAACACTTCTACAGCTTCCGTCCATCTGAATGAATGAAACTCATTATATCTGTAAAAGTCAGTTTGTTGAGTTTGGAAGGAGTCTTGACTTTACTTTTAAATGTGACTTTAACTCACTGTCATCTATGTCTACTGGCTTTATTTTCTTCCCTCACGTATCTCCACATTAGAACATTAAACCAAACCAGAACTCCAAATCCTATAATTACATTTAAATTGTTGTCTGGATGAGAACAATATGATTTACCATCTAGCGACTACCTTTTAAATGTAAGTTTAATGCAAATACTATGAACAAATTGCTGCCCATTAAGTCCTGCACTATTCCCTTCTCTGTGCTGTATTCTTGTTTAACTATTATTATTGTTTTATATCTGTGCCATAATTACAAAAAACAGCCATGTATTATACAAATTGAATGACTGTAATAATTAAATATGATATTTTCTTATGTAAGAAGACTTAACTAAAACTTGTTTGGTTATATAATTGCATTTGCACATCTTGAGCTCACACAAAACCTGCAAATACAAGTTGACATCTGTAGATGGAGCTTCTTTTAACAGCAGACATTTTTTTCAACCTGCTTTTATCACAACTGCCTCTACTCAGAAAACGCACTAGTTAATTTAAAGACTGTAATTTCCATAAGTTATGAGACATACAAAATAACCTGTATGTCTAATAACCTTCTAACTCTATAGTTCAAGAAAAAAGATCTGTGGTTGTATTCTGGCTGAAAAGTTAATAACTCTTTATTCACATGGACACTTCATTATGAAATTCCAAAAACAGACAGTACTTGTACATGTTCAAATAAAAGTGTAAGTACAACCCATGCATAGTGGAGCGAACACCTTTTTTCCTGATCTTTTTTCTCTCTTCCTTTTTGCAGGTTTGTTGTCACCAATTAAGGCTAAACATAGCTTTTGTGATGGATCTTCTGAAATATGCTATTCTGCATAATGAGTATGTTTACTTTTGGTACTTTAGGTATATTTTAATGCTAATACTTTTATACTTTTACTTAAATTTTAACGCATGACTCTCACTTGTAAGAGTATTTCTAAACTGTGGCACTGGTACTTCAGTACAAGCTCTGAATGCTTCTTCCACTTCTGCAGATTTTTATCAAAACCTCTTTTTATGAAAACAACCAGACAGCAACTTTTGGTAACACTTCATTTGAAGGAGGTATACATAGACATTCATGAAACCTGCATATACACGACTTGACACTTTACAAAAAGCACATACATAACCAGTCATCAGTGCTTGTGTCCACTTTTATATAAAGGGTTAAAATGACCCGGAGTGATAAGGGGTTAACATGCCACCGTCAGTGTCAATATGACATCATCCTGTATGTCAAGTGACATAATGGTTAGTTTACACAAAATGTTATGTAATGTTATGACCCTTTCTGCATTAGAATAACTTAGTGCTTTATAATATTTGACATTGTCATTCTGCATGTTTGTCATCAAGTCAAAAATAATAATATAAGTAACAGTCAATACTTGTGTCCACTAGGTGGAGCTCTAGTGAAACTAAACCGAGAATACCTGGAGAAGCTACTGTGGCCTAAATGACTTGTTTTTTGATTAGACTGGCCTGTCCAGGGTTTGCCATGACTTCTTTACTCGGTATAGCTTATTCATAGAATCAAACCTGCTCCTGTCTCTATCACATTATATTAAAGAAACAACATTTGTTTACTTTCTCACTTTACATGTCTAAGAAATGCACATAAGACAATTACACAAACACAGATTCTTTGGTTGTTGCTATAATGAAGGAACCAGGAGGATGTGTGAACTGCTGTGGTAGGTTTGAATATAACTGCTTCTTTGGTGTAATATTGTTTAATGAAAAGATTTATTTATTTTTTTAAAACACGAAGGATCACAGTAGTACAGTAGTAGAATCCTTCAAGATGTAATAAAGACATGCATATTATATACAAATGTAATTATTTAAGTTTGCTTTTTGTAGTGTCATCCTGCCACATTTCCAACTCCTGCAACAACACAATCAGTTATGAACAGACAAACTGGAGGATTCATTTAAGAAAAAAATAAATAAAATTGTTCATTAAACCTTCAGCCACTGGGGCTGCTGTCAATTAGGCAGATGGCTACTTGACCCAAAGGTTGCTGACTTTGAAGAAACAAGCAGTTTTTGACCATATGGAATGGTTTGAGAAAAAAAAAAGTTCTGTATGATTGGAAATAGACTCATTATAGAGAACATGGATTCTCTCTATTTTGAACAGAAAGTAGGGACTGTAAGTAATTAATAGTCTTTGCTTTTGCTTTGGTAACAGTGGACATTTAGTCATTTTGCATCTGTTCAATCAAGCCAATCATCAGTTGTTGTGATATAAATATTGATCATTCTTGTAATAGTTCAGATTATAACATAACCTTGGAAATCAGAACAGAAGTCAAAGGTAAATTTTTAAACGATGACTCTTAACGCACATTTTCCACCATCCTGTCCTAAGTGTTCATTTTGTAACTATTTGCAAAGTGCAACTTTAAAAAAAACAACAAAACAATCTCTTCCATTTCATATAATGAATGCAGGATGTTTAAGCACTTTTGTTAAACATTGATATCAAATATGGCTTCTGGCACAGTTAGGCAGCTAGTTGACCATATCATCAATAATTAATGACCTTGGGATTGGCTTAGTTTGGCCTTTCGCACCCACACAGCACCACAGTGCATGAACATACTTTTGTCATAGACTTTTTATAGTCTCAATGTGACAATGCAGTATTTACCAATGGAAAGTATGTCTAATAATAGGAAAGCTTTATATAGGCCGACTTAGAAAAACCCAGAATTGGAAAGTATGTGCTCACTGTGCTCCAAAAGTAGAGCACAGTGGGCTTGGTACTTCTGCATTAACACGTCTAAAGTGTGCAGTTGTATGCAAAGCTTGGGTACCACAGGGCAAATTGGATGTCTTATTGATGCTGGAAGTGAAAACAAGTAAAGACAATCCATGTAGCAAGCACACGCCAGAAATTCACTGATATTTTTATTGCATTAAAAGAAAAATGCATGTGCAATTGTGACAGATATCACAGCTGACAAACACTTTTAATATCTTGCTAAGAGTTTTTCCAGTCTTCCTCTATTCTCCCTGCTGGTTCACATCAAGTCTTGAGATATTTTAAAGTTATTTGTACCTGCAGCTATTCAATGATGCTTGAGCCAGGGGTCTCCAAAAGCTTCTGCTTGCGGGTTGAAGAAGTTCATGGTCAATGTCGAGGTCTGCCTTGGGTCGCTGGCCTGCCATAGAAGCCAGCCTGCATCCAAAGAATATTTCCACCCCCATGCTTAACAGTTGGCAAGATGCTCTTTGCGACAAATACTGGTCCTTTTTTTTTTCTCCAAACATACCTTTGGTTACAGCTCAATTTGAACTTCATCTGTCCACAGCGCTTGTTGCCAAAACGACTCTGGCTTATTGATGCTTTGCAGACTTCAGACATTGACTTTTGTGATGAGGTTGCTCTTATCCATGTTGACCCTGTTTGTGCATCAACGCTTCACTATGTCTCCTGTGTTGGCTAAACCTACATGCAATTCTCTTGCAGTCATTTGCTTTGCCTTTCTGCCCAGCAGTTTTATCTGAAAGTTTTCTTGGTTTTCTGGATCTTGTCTTTGCTTACACAGTTTCCTTTTATTGCCATTTTTCTTATGAAATAGTACAGCCGTCCACTGTTTGGTAGCTCAGTTTTATTGGGTTTCTCACGGTTGTTGACTGTAACTACAAGGTTTGAAGTGTCAAAGAATTTAGAAAACTTTGAAAATGTCATCACCTGACTCCGAATGACAATCCTCGACCTGTCCTACCACTTCTAAGAGTCCATGAAAGCTAAACAAGTTAGCGACATTGACAGTGTTTTACAAGCAGAAGACCAAAATCTTTGCGCAATATTTGAGAAAATAGCATCTAATTTTTACACTTTTTGTTGCAGGGGTTGTATTTACAAAATTGCTAAAAATGCCCATTGGTATACAGTTGCATAACTGATCCCACTAGCAAACCTAAAAATAATTACTTTTCAGTGTTCTCCCTTCTACTATTTGTCATACTTATGTTTGTTTCATTCATTCAGCTTCCATTCAGGTTTCTGTTTTTGCTCCGGCTTTTGTGTGGAGGGAAAGGCCCTTGATTTTCTTCTAAATAACATCTGTTTCCATGGAGTTGCAGATCAAACATTCTAAACATCTGTTGGCCAGTGTGGCCTTTACGCTATTCATAACACCTGATGAAACATAAAGACGTCAGAACTGTCCTCATGAGACCATTGCCGTGAGGTCAGCTATAAGGCCTGGCTGTGCTTCTATGCTCAGCCTACTTTGTGCCACTGAGGGGGAGCTATGGCGATGTGTGTATACTATAAACACAAAAAGAGTACTCTGGTGTTTCTGGTCAACCACGTCCAAATTGGACAAGAGGGAAGGGAGCAATGGGTTTATTGTTAATCTCTGCTAAACTGGGTTGTTTTCCCCCCTCCTGTTTAGTTAAAGATACATCTAAAAATGTCTATAAACGCTATAAAGAATTTATTGTAAAAATAAATAAATAAACAAAAAAATAAATTCTTGCATTTGGGGTGACAAAAAAACAAAACAAAAAACATGTAAATTAATGGAAAATAATTGATAACTAATAATTAACAACTAAAATTGACTTTACTTAAGACAATGCCATGACATAGATATATAGATAAATAGATACTACCTTCTCTTTCTCTGTTAACCTAACTTATTGTATCTAATTAAGCATTAACCCTAAATTGAACAGTTTTGGTAAATAACCAAATTACAATAAAGTTGCTAATTTTTTATTTATTTATTTTAAAAAAATCCACCTTATTATGTCAAAAAAGGTTCTTTTAAACATGGTAATTTTATGGTTATTCACATTTAATGGCTTTTAATGCTATTTTCTATTTGATAAATTCAGTCTATTTTTGTAATTTGTATTTTTGTGTATGTCAGTAATTCAGAAAAAATTATCTGTAGAATAAAAATAAACTTGCGTAAAATTAGGTATGCTCACTGCCATTTAAAACACATTATCAAAACAATACAGCACGTACTGATTAGACCAACCCTAGCCATAGTTCAATGAGTTGTTGGTGACAGAACTCATGTCTCGTATGTCTGTTGCACATGCACTGTTGATACTAACAACAAAGTAGGCTGACCTAGATCGTACAAGACACAGAGGTGTTTCCTACAAGCCCCTATTATCCTAAAGTTTGTCCATAAATCGCTTTGTGGACTCAAACATTACATAACAGTCACAGCCATACCTCTCCTACACATCGTCCAAAGGCAGCTTTTGTTTCTGATTGTGACTGATGACAATCAAGCCCCCATTTCACTGTCCTAAAGGATGCAATGATTAACATGATGTTAGGGTTATTCTGTACTCAATTTTTCCATTCTGAACAAACTGATCAGGAAGGCTGGCTCCGTAATTGGCTGCAAACCAGACACCATGGAAGCTGTGGTGGAGAGGAGGACCCTGAACAAACTGTTATCTATTCTGGATAACCCCGACCACCCTCTCCACCCGGCTCTGGACAGGCAGTGGAGCTCCTTCTTAAATAGACTGATTCAGATGGCACAAGGATAGATACAGGAAATCTTTCCTGCTCAGAGCAATAACCCTGCACAACACCTGGCCTCTGTCTGACAGAGAGCATTCTCAGCTCTCTGCTCTGTAACTTGCTTTGTTTTGCACTGTTTTTCAATTTGCACATTTTGTAGTTAGTTTATTTTTTAATAGTATTTAACTGGTTATTTGATCTCCTCATTGTTGTTAATTTTAAGTTTACTGCCCTGTTAAATAGTACTTGGTGAATGGTATTAAGCCCTTTAGTTATTTTTTTCATTCTCATTGTATTATTTAATTTCATACAACCTGCACAGGTAACCCAACTTGCACATTTCTGTTGAAGTTTTAGTTTTGAAATAGTCATTCTGCTCTTTGTCTGCCACACTGTGTTCACTGTAGCACTTTTTCAATTATTCTATTTTTGTAGAATTAATTTACTATATTTTCTAACTTCTTGTGATTTGGTGTTTTTCTTTTTGCTGCTGTAACTACATAATATCCCAGGTCTCTATTCTATTCTATTCTATTCTATTCTATTCTATTCTATTCTATTCTATTCTATTCTATTATTCCCTGATCATTGAATGGGAGGAAAATTGTGCATAGCATCAACTGCAGTGTTGAAGTAGTGTGACACGAGTAGCAACTGTGTATATCTTTATTCAAACTTCTCAAGCAAAAACCTGGTACAAAAAAAACGCAGTGTTAGCTTAGGCCACACAAAGCAGGAAAAGAAATGCAAATGAGAGATAAGGAGAAGGGAAAGAAGGGTTGTTTACTTAGGATGTTTGGTAGGGGAAATGCAATCAGATATTATTTACTACATGGTCAAATACGGAACTTATGAACAGTGTCCCAGTGTTCATCCAGGGCCTTATGGAAGTCTTCCAGCAGGCAGCCTGTCCCTTTCATGTTCAGCAAGTCCAAGTTTTCAGCTACAAGCCCGAGAGAGGCAGCCTGGTTTATGCTGTGCTCTTTAAAAGAATTAGTGTTTTAGCAGAAAAAGAACATTAACATTAAACAATTCTAACATTTGGTATATTACTGTGAGTGGAGTGTTTAAAAAGCTGGACAGTCCCAAAGCCACATCTGTCTACCACAACTGTACCAGCATGAATCATCGTGTTTATCATCCATCTTAGATCATCTAACAGGAGTAATGAATGCTCTATTCAGTATCTTGTATGCTCTCCGGAAAAAACACATGACTGCACATGTGTGAAAAGCTGCACTAAACTCTTTTCTTCAAACAGAGTGTAAGCCTCTTACTGTTGCCAATACTGTAGATTAAATATCATTTTTTTTTCTTTTTCCTTTTATTTTTTTTTTAAGGAGAATAGGGTAGTAATGGCACAAATGAATGCATGATCCTTTTGTTGCCTATTTATTGTTGTTTCTACGTCAATACAGATTAATAACTCTATATGGAGTTTGCATTTTGCAGTGATGAGAATACATTTAAATTTACATGATCAAACATTGCCAAAAAATAGAATAATGCATTAGTTATGTTGTGTAACCACTCTTCTAATGAAAGATCATGTCATGTTACTACTAGTATAGATGTTAAGCTCTGCAAGATGGTTTTGTCAAACAGAGAAAACAGATGAAAATCAATGACTAATCCCAGAGCCACATCCTGTTCCACCTGAAAGCTCTGATGTTGTGGTTTTCCATCCCATAAACTTAGATGGAAGGCACACAGCTGCTGTAAACATTAACAGATATACAAACTCTTCGTAACCACAAAAGGCGCTCAAATAATATATTAAATAGGCTGCTAATTGTTTTTTGATCGTACAAAACTTGCATATAAAGGACTATATGAAATCAGATGATATATGGTGATGAAAGTTTGTAAACTAGTTCTGACACATCCTACAGAGTGTTGACCAGACCTGTTAACTTGAGGCAGCTCAGTTTTACAATCTATTTACTGATAGAATGTTTGGGAATTTGGCTGCATGGTTGCCTCGCAGCAAGACGGTTGCCAGTTCACATCCCGGTGAGGACACCCGGGATCTTTCTGCGTGGAGTTTGTATGTTCTCCCCGTGCAGCGTGGGTTCTCTCCCACACAGTCCAACAACATGTTGAGGTTAATTGGTGATTCTAAATTGTCCGTAGGTGTGAATGTGAGTGTGCTTGGTTGTCTGTCTCTAAGTGTGGCCCTGTGATAGACTGGTGACCTGTCCAGGGTGTCCCCTGCCTTCACCTTAAGTCAGCTGGGATAGACTCCAGCCCCCTGTGACCCATTTGAGGATTAAGCGGTGTATAGACAATGGATGCATGGATGGATGTTTCAAAATCACTAAAAGTGGATGGTTTAGTTAGATTTGTTCCTGATTTTACAGTAGTGTTGCTTTGAAGCTGTAGCACAAACAGATGAAGTACATTTGACATTAAACTACATCTTCACAAATGATATTTTCTCTCAGTGTAACTCACCAAAGGTCTTCTGACTAGGATAAATAAAGTAAGTAAAAAGGGAACTCAAACAGCATCTTTTCAGATAATGACAGCGGGCCAGGCCTGCACAAGATCAATCACTTCCTGAGTAATGCATGACATTTAGTTGCATTCTGATAAATAATAACTTATTGATGAAGCAATTTTCTAAAACACAGTTAAAAAGTGCTTTCTAAAAGGAAATCCTGTTAAAACTCTACCACAATAACATAAACAGGCCACTTAAACTAGAGAGATTGGCATGGGCAATAGGAAAATTACATGTGACAACAGTTTATGGAGACTGCAATTACTCACTATGCAAATGCATGATGGAAAACCACTGGCTCGCCCTGATGTTTATATCTGTAACTGTACAGATAGCAGTTGTATTAGTCAGAGTTTATGCTTTCGTTTTAAAAGAATAACCACTTTCTAATTGCCAAAAACTTTATTTGACAGAGGGACCCTGAATATACTGTTCCAAATATTTCTGATACTCATGTGGTGTACAAGTTTAGTAGGTCAGTACTCTGCAGAACAGGTAATGTTAAAGAAAAGAGTACAAAGAATTATTAGAAAAGAAAATGCACGTGCCGTCTTGTTTCTCTCTGTACAGCTACAGCTTATATCTAGTGTTTAGTTTATTGTTTTATGACACTGCTTTATGACAACTGTATCGTGTGACAATGTTTCTCTTGATTTCAGTATGAGAATAAATTCTATAATAAATGACCTACATATTTGAAATATATTTTGAAGAATAAATGCTGTTGTGATTTTCAAAACAGACAATACAACGGTTCATTAGTCAACCATTTATTAACACACATTAGTTTTTCATTCACAACAAACACTTTACCAGCCATTCAAAGTCACATTTGAGACAATAACACGATAAAATGCGACTTTAAGGGCAAAAGCGTTTTAACTTCTATATAATTCAGTATTACAATGCTGTCATCACCTGACATGAATCCGTGTATATGTCTTCAGTATTTCAGCTGGTTATACATCATTTAATAGTCAGTACTTAAGCTATACGAGGCTCCATGTGTGCAGGTTATTCATTTACTTCAATGTTAACATCTGAATATGCTGTGTTGTAAGATGAAGGTTATTTTAACATAAAGGAGGGTTTGGTTGGTTTTCTGATGTAAACATACACAGAACAAAACAGGTTACTGCAGTCCAGTTTCCTATCTCATCCTAATTCCACGCAGTGAATAAACGATTGTAATTTGCTCATTTGCGACACAAATCATGTACAAACAATAAGACACAGCTGTAGCGAGCAAGTGAGAAACAACTTCCCGGTAGTCGCATTTGAAGGCTCCGTGGTCTATTTGGGTGAAATTAAAATAAAGTAAGCTTTCCGAGTGAAATAAACAAGAAGTCCAAAGTGTTGCAGTCAAAAATAAAGACGCAAACAAACAAAAAAAGCGAAATAATTCCGACTTCGGGCTGAACTCTAAACCGAGCTCCGCCATTACTCGTCGCTCAACAAATACGTAAGCATGACGCGCAAGGTTCTCTGGGAAATGACGTTTTACGCGAAATGGAAATTTCCAAGATATCCGTCTAGAGGAGTGAGTGGAAATTTACTCTCTTTCCCTCCCTCTGTAAAATGCAGAGCTGTGTCTGGCTTGCAGGATGTTTTGTTGGAAGTCAGCCAGTTTAACCACATTCTCATTTGACTGCTTTTGCACTTCGCATTTATTATTATGATTATTACAATATGACTGATTATAGCAATAATGTTCATTGCAATTCTGTCATTTTAAAGACTATGTATGGCATGTTTTGTTTTGTTATTATTGTTATTATTGCTACTATTTAGTAAGTAGCAGTGAAATATAGTGTTTTTAAAATTTATTTATTGTTATTACAGCCTACCTGCATGGACACACTTAGATGAAATGCAAAATACCAGTCCAATAAACAGTTGTTGCAATACATTAAACAATATGCATATAACAGGGGGATCCACACACATTCACCTTGCACACATATTAAGTTCATCCAAATGCATACTGCATTTTAGGATCCACTTTGCAGGATCCTAATTTCACAAAATATAATTAGTATATATATTTTTCATAGAGAAACTTCATAACCCTGAGAAATTATATTATACTGCAATGCAAAAATGGCACAAACGCTCCTATAAACTATTTTTTGGTGGTGGATGGCTTTCAGTGGTGGGTTTGTTCCCTTTTGCTCTAAAAAGACAACTATTTCCTCTTGATCACTTGCCCGATCCTTTGCAATGAATAGCTTCATCTGTGCCAGATCACTTGTAAAACAAAAACGTGTTGTTGCAACAGTTAAGTATGCCTAACTTTATATCTCTAATGGGCATTGATATTGTTGTTGGCCTGCACGGTAAAATTCCTATCAAGGAAGGCTTTAGAAAAAAAATAAAACTGTAGTTCTGAAAAAGTGAAGGTCAAAATGAAAAACCATTGCAAACCTGTTATTAAAGGAGGGAGCAGTTGAAATTTTCTAGACTTTCCCAGATTACAAACGTCACTTTAAATCTGATTAGGAGTTAGACTTTTGTAATCAGTCAGAGTGGGGATTTCTAGAGGTTTCTCTGATTCACAACAGCTGAGATTACTATTTCAGGTTAATTAGCCACATTGGTATCTAATTGTGCTTGGATCAGGTGTCAGCTACAGCACACTGAATCTATACACATATGCACATAACATGTAGGTATACACACACACACACACACACACACACACACACACACACACACACACACACACAAACATCAGTGTTCTCATGCATAACACAGCAACACACAACTGCAACCCTTGCACAACGCACACTGCACGTCATCTTCACAACCTCTACCTTGCTTATCATTTAAGACATTTATTGACTTTTTTTCTATCTTGTATTGATTCTAAAGAATGGCATTTTACTGCACATACTGTATGAGGATGTAATAAATAAAAACTCTTGAATCTTGCACAAGTTTCTAGCATTGTTTAATAAGCAATTGTGTTGGAAGTTTACTTTAAAAGAAAAAAGAAAAATCAAGTTGGACAACTCTTTCCAGTTGACAAATTCAGGAGTTAAGATTCAAGATTCAAGGCCTTTATTTGTCACAAAAACACAATTATCCTCTTAAGACCTGACATCCACATGCTTGGATATCACATTTTGGGTCATATTACCACAGTAGTTATTTTTTTAATTTTTTTTATTTACTATTGATATTATTTTTTATTTTTAAATACTTTTTATTCAATAAAATATTTTTATATATTTTTTAAATATATGTTTATTTTCTTTATATATTTTTTATTTTGGTCTTAAGAGGTTATACAAAGAATAGCATGCAGTGAAAGGTATTGTGCACCTGTTTCACATAGGAACAATAATAAGAAATAAAGAATAAAACACACAAGAAATAAATATAGATAGAAATAAGCAAAGTAAATAAATCAAATTGTCAAATTGCAAAAAATAAATAAAATCTTATTATATAATATATAAGGCAAATATCTATACAAAAAACGTCATCTTCCGTTCCACTAAAGTTTTACATTGTTTAGTAGACCTGTAAATGTTTGACTCCTATCAACTTGACATAATATATAGGTGTAATTTATTTATATCAAGCTAAAAAAGCCTGAAACTAAGTGAGTGACAGCTCTTTTCAATTGGAAGGTGGGCGTGTCCAGGGGTCGCTGGCTTCCTCTTTTGAATTCCTCAAAACACACCTGCCCTTCTTGTTCCTTAGTGTATACAAGCATACAGGTCACCACAAGACTTGGGCATAATTAGCTTGAGAATTTTCCGGTAGTATTCTGAGCCCCCGAACGCCGCACGGGTGAGCTCCACGTGTGTGTACGGTGGGGCGTGGATTTGAACGGGCGCCTATAAGAAGGAGCAGCAGCGGTGCTGGACGGGCATCACTGCTCGAGGAGAAGAGGGCAGAACTGGCTGCAAAAGACACATAATTAACAACCCAGCAAGGGAAGACAGAAAGCAGCGACCTTCAAGTAGGACGAGTTCTCAGCAAGACGGAGTCTCTTCTTCTTCTTCTTCTGCTGCTGCTACTTCCTCCTCCAGCTCTTCTTCATTCTCCCCTGTGGGGCGTGGAGTGCCGCTTTAGCATCTTTAGCATCGTCTGCTAACGCTAGCTAACAAGGTACATGTTTAGTGTTTTGACAATGAAGCCGGTGAGCCCGTGTGTGTTTATGTGTGTGTTCACTGCCTGAGTTTTAAAAAAAAAATCATGTTAAAAGTGTATTTATACGCTCTTGTCATTGTTAAGCATGTGAAGCTGTGTTTTCTTTGCTCTCAATCATTTACTATCCTGTCTCAACTGACCGTCAACTGAGACGTCATTTCACTGCTAACGTCAGAAAGTCTAAATATCCGACAAAATGGAGAGTAGCGTTAAACATCCACACGTCCAATCCTGGCAAATAAACGAGGACGACAAACCTCCCTGAAGATGCGCAGCTTTTTGCCGTCGGATGAATGAGTGGCTGTTCTAGAAAGTTCCTCCCACCTGATTGGTTCCTCTGAGCCTACATGTCTGGCCGTGAACTGGTGTCGCCGCTTCCTTGTATTCACAAAGGCAGTCTGAGGCTGTCAGCCACATCTGGCTCATTAATTAAAGCAGCATTGTTCTGAATCTGAACACCAGCTATCCATTATGCCTCTGCTCCCTGGTCAGCTGGTTTTTACCTGCGACCCATTTCAGATTTAGTGTCTCCCTTGCAAGATGTGCCAACCTGTGCAAGAGCAACATGCATCTGCAATGTCCTTGCACAAAGACAGCTGATCAACACAAGTTTTATTTATTTATTTTTTTGTGTCTGGTTACAGTAATTTTACCTCTGTGGCATTTATTTATTTCAAAACTGGTTTGTCTTGGCATATCTATTGGCTCCTGAATATCTATTACAGACCTAAGTAAACTTCCTCATAGCAAAACTTTAGAGAAACATGACACCTGTATTTTTTTGTTTGAACCTGATATTTGAATCAGCCTGGGCTGAAGTTAGTGTCCCAGTGATGCTGGCAACACTAAATTTTCTTATTTTTGGCGAAGGACTGAGCGACTACTACATAAGTAGGTCTTGGCATAATGGAAGGATAGTGATTATGTTTTATCCAGCATTATGTAACTTTGTAAGTAAAACTGAATTAATTTATTGGATGACATTGCTGTATTTCAGAGCCAGAGTCTCTTGGGCAGTTTATGGTGAACACATGGCTCGTAGCCCTTGATGATGAGATGGTGGAAGGAAAACAAAGACCTCTTTTATAGAGAAGGGTGGTTATGCATAAGGCAGCGTTTTGAAGACCAAGGCGTGGGGTTATTTTCTACTATGCATGGCAAACTGAAACCTCAGGAGAAGCCAGACCTCCAAGTCTGTGTTTGTGTGTTTGGGACTGACACAAAACAGATGTGCTCACAAAGCCTCATGCATGTTGCTTTTTACTGACATGAGAACTCGATTTGATCCATTTCATAAATATCTGTTGAATTTTCATTATTTAGAATACAGCAAACTGAACATTTTGTGCCTACAGGTTGAGCTAACTGGTTTTTCCAGTTCTAGGCTAGGACATAGTAATGTCAGTGCAGCCACTTTTGGATGTATGCATGGTGTATAGGATGATTTTTAAGAAAAGAACATGAGATTTTTAATTGGGGCTTGTTTTATGCGATTAGGTAATGTCTTGTTGACTTCTGTGTCCCTTGTCTCTTTATTTATTCATAGCCAAAGCTGTAAAATAGAATGACACAAATCTGTTGGAAGTGCCAGCACAGAGCGCTTGTCTTGAGCATTTTGATTTTTTTTAAAATGTCAGTATGCAGGCATGTTTATTACCCTGAAGAATTAAAAGGTTATACAGATTCAGGCAGCCATTAGGTAATGCACAGACTACTTAGTGTTTGGCTACATGTTTTCGTTCTTTCTTGACTTTTCTTGACGTCTTACATAATGCGTCTTTGAGGAATTTACAGTGGCATAGCTTGAGTTGTTCTGTGTTTGGAAAGATTAAGGCAGAAAGTCATGGGCAGGCTAAACACAAGGACTGGCTTCCGAAAAAGACTGTCGTTGCAAAATCTAAATAATTTAAATCGTCAATCTGATAAATCTTAATGTGCTTTATTGCAGCGGTGCCCAACCATCGGGCCGCGGACTGGTTACGGGCCGTAGGTCATTTGGTACTGGGCCGCACAGAAAGAATACAAGCGTTTTATTGGTTTATTTTTATTTGCAGCAGGGTGTGCAGGGTGTTTTATTTTGAAAAACGACTAGCTCGTCTTCCCGTCACTTCTGTTTGTGCTTGTTTTCTGCACTTGACTGTCAGTTTTTATACCAGACTGCTAAACGAAGACGTCAGTCAAAAACAAACGTCTCAGGAGAGCTTCTTTGGAAAGTGGGAGAGACAGAAGAAAAAGTAAACACATATTCAGCAATAAAAGTAATTTTATTTATGAAACTTTAATTGGAAAAAAAATCTATTTTTTGTTGTGTGACAGGTCCGTAGAAAAATTTCTTGCTTAACCGGTCCGTGGTGCAAAAAAGGTTGAAGACCACTGCACCACTGTTTTGCATAATGTTCAATGTTTCACCATTCCTTTCATTAGTGATTTTGAGACTCTTGTTATGGATTGTGTTGTTCAGTTTGATGCCAGTAACATTTAAACATCACTTTGTGTTTCTATCTTGTTTTTTTAGAGAGGCTTCAGTGTTTTCCCCTCTCTATTTAAGGCTCTAATGAGGTGTTTGTCTTTGCTGTCTTGCAGGAATGTTAACTCTAGGCTTTTCTAGACCAGAAGCCTACAACATCCTCCTCTAAAACTAGAACGACCTCAGTGCCGGTGGATAACCCCATCCGAAGCACACCTAGTGAATTTGACCTGACGGTGGATCCTACAGCTTCCGTCCAGACAGCAAACACCAAAGCATTTTCATTGCTCCTTTTTTTTTTTATTAATTACATCCATAACCTTGGCTATTTATAATTATATTTTCAAGCTTTACATCCAAGAGATTTTTTTTAAGGTATTCTGTCAAAATGGGTCCTGGAATGGCAGCAGTGGACATAGCGGTGGTAGCACTGTATTTTATCCTGGTGCTAGTCATCGGGTTTTTGGCAATGTGGAAAGCCAATCGGAGCACTGTGAGTGGCTACTTCCTGGCTGGACGCTCCATGACGTGGATAGTGATAGGTGCATCACTCTTCGTCAGTAACATTGGCAGCGAACATTTCATAGGCCTGGCTGGGTCAGGTGCAGCAAGTGGCTTTGCTGTGGGTGCATGGGAATTTAATGCACTGCTACTTCTGCAGCTGCTTGGCTGGGTCTTCATCCCTGTGTATATCCACTCGGGAGTCTACACCATGCCTGAGTACCTGTCAAAACGCTACGGTGGCAACAGGCTAAAGGTTTATTTTGCTTTCTTGTCTGTTTTGCTCTACATTTTTACCAAGCTATCTGTGGACTTGTATGCTGGAGCTCTCTTTATTCAGGAGTCCCTGGGGTGGAACCTTTATTTGTCTATCGTTCTGCTCATCAGCATGACTGCACTACTCACTGTCACTGGTGGATTGGTGGCAGTGCTGTATACGGACGCTCTTCAGGCAGTGCTGATGATTGGTGGAGCCCTGACCTTAACCATCATCAGCCTAATCAAGGTTGGCGGGCTAGAGGGTGTCAGGACAAAGTACATGCAGGCAGTTCCTAATGTTTCTGCTATAATTGCCACTGGGAACTACACTTATTCACCTTCTTGCCGCATTGAACCTAAACCAAACTCGCTACGCATCCTTCGAGGTCCCCTGGATGAAGACATCCCTTGGCCAGGCTTCATTCTCGGCCAGACCCCTGCATCTATTTGGTACTGGTGTGCAGACCAGGTCATTGTTCAGAGAGTACTAGCAGCAAAGAACATTGCTCACGCTAAGTGCTCAACACTCATGGCTGGATTTCTCAAGATCCTTCCCATGTTTGTAATAGTGATTCCAGGAATGATCTCCCGCATCCTGTTTGCCGATGAGATTGCCTGCATTGGGCCAGAGCACTGCATGGCTGTCTGTGGCTCTCAGGCCGGCTGCTCAAACATTGCCTATCCACGGCTGGTGATGGCGGTGATGCCTACTGGACTCAGGGGTCTTATGATGGCAGTCATGATCGCTGCCCTGATGAGTGATCTTGACTCAATCTTCAACAGTGCAAGCACCATCTTCACCCTGGACATCTACCAAACAGTTAGGAAGACAACGTCGCAGCGCGAGCTGCTGATTGTGGGCCGCATGTTTGTTGTGCTCATGGTGGGAATCAGCATTGCTTGGGTCCCAGTCATCATTGAGATGCAAGGTGGACAGACATACCTCTACATCCAGGAAGTTGCTGGCTACCTCACTCCACCGATTGCCGCCCTTTTCCTCCTTGGTGTGTTCTGGAAACGGTGTAATGAGAAAGGTGCATTTTGGGGAGGCATGACAGGTTTCACGCTAGGTGCCCTACGACTGATCCTGGCCTTTATCTACCGCCAGCCTCGCTGTGACCAGCCAGACGATAGACCTGCCTTCATCACTCATGTTCACTACATGTATTTTGCAGCTGGTCTGTTCTGGATTTCAGGGTTGGTGGCAGTGGTGGTCAGTCTCTGCACCTCCCCACCAGATGAACAGCAGGTTCGCACCACCACATTCTGGGGGCTCCGCAATATTGAAATGGCTCCCATGAAAGACAGAGAGGAAACGTACCGGCTGACTGAGAAGAGCCATTGCAATGGCGATAGAAGCCTCCATAAAGAAATGCCCCCAGATGTCAGAGAACAGAGGTGTTTGGATGGGGCAGATGTCAAACTTTTAGTCCCATCTACTGACCATGATCCAGCAACACCTAGTGCAGAAACATCTCCTGCCACCACCCCTGCAGAACAATTTGGTAAATTAAGGATGGAGATGAGCAGAGCAGAGGAAGGCCGCCATAGTGATGGGGAGACTAGTCGGTGTATGCGCTTACTGGACTGGTTTTGTGGATATAAGGACGGAGGACCGAGCTCTGAGCAGAAAGCGTCACAGGAAGACGCAAGAGTCATTGCAGAGATGTTGTACGAGTCACCTCGGGTGAAACTGCTCCTCAACGTGGGTCTGCTATGTGTCTGCTCTGTGGGCATCTTCATGTTTGTTTATTTCTCACTGTAGCTGAACCCTGCACTGAACTAACGGGGACTAATGCGGGGGCTTTTATGTTGGTGGAAGGTATGAGAGAGGGTTGGGGCTGTTTCAAACAGCTGAATTTTCAGAGATTTAAGAAGCTCTGTCTGTAATATTTACAGTTGTCTTTTGTAGCTCTAACAGGGATCTAAGCTTATTCTAATCATTTTTTGTAATGATTAAAGCTTCTCCACATGAAAACAATGTGACTTCTCTAAAACTTTAAAGCTCATTTGACACTAGTGTGTCTGTTTTGTACAGCGCTTGTTGCTAATCCTGCATTTAAAATGTATACTGGAATTTTTGTACTCTGAATTTAATATTTGCCTTATTTGACATATGCACTTTTCTTTCTTTTTTGTATTGTGAAAAACAAATGTATCCTGTGATTAAAGCTTTTATTTTTTCTCTGTTCTTTTTGACAGTGACTGTAGGTTTAGTTGCTGGTGTAGCATACATCTTGTCTGTAGTTACTCTAAAAACAATTAGAGGTTAGAGGCAGTTTTGTACAAATATCTGCCACTGAACACTGATTATTTACTACGCTATATCAGTAAAACTTCAAGTATGTGATTACTTTAATTTGTGTTGTGCCCTGGATGATCATTTTAAGGTTAAATAACTGAATATCCTTTATTTAATTTTTTCCCCTTGAGAGACGGGGTAGACATGACATTGAAGCCTCTTTTTCTGTAAGAAGTCGCTCATGAATTTTGGGGAGAAACGATTTAATCTTAAGTTCGAAGAAGCATTGCTTTACTGCTGGTGTTGCATATGATCATTATATGTATGGTGATTATTAAAATGTTTGATTTTCTTTAGCCTACCAGAGGTATTGCATCAAAAATCATTTAGTTGAGTTTACAGTTAGTATTTGGTATATAGAATATGTTTAAGTTTTGCAGTAGAGGAGAGAGAGAGAGAAAAAGAAGCACAAGATTCTAAGTTTTCCTTTTTTGTCATTCAAATAAACAGCGATGGGATTGGTTGTTTAATGTGTTGACCAAATTCCAGTAATATCTGGAGCTGTACTGCTATTTTTAAGAGTTTATATACTGCGTTTTCTACTACTGTGTTTTTATTGTTGAGTTGTTTTTTTGTGTGTGTGTGACTGTATTCTGTGTTAAAAACCAACATACAGCTTTTAATGCTCTACTATTTTATCATAACAAAAAGCCACAAGTACCAATGCTCCTGATTCTGTACATGTTTATATTTTAAAGCATATCTCATTTAATGTTTGACGTAATTGAAAAGCGTGTCAAGTCTGTCGCATTCTGTTAACATTGTGTACAATATATTTCAGGGCTCATTGCATCACCCACCATGTACGTGTCTTCTATAGTAAGCTGTGTATCTACTGTGTGTCAGTGCACTGCAGTGAAATGTCATTTAATCTTATTTCAAGTGCATCTTTTATAAACCTCCAACCAAATGTGTCTTATTGTGAAATGCTAAAAAAAAACAAAAAAGTTAAAGAACACAAAAATGGAGTTGTTTTATGTCCTGAAATGTTTGTGCAGTTGATATCACATTTGTTTAAAGCCATTTCACCAGTATGTTTTTAGTCAGAGGTGAATGATATTGCAAAAGCAACAATGACATGTCAGATGTTTGTTTCCTGGTTAGCACACCACTGGATGAGCTCACTCATGTTATCAAAGGTGATTCAAGCAGGTGCATAAAGTTGCTGGCCTTTTGGAGTGTTGTCATTACTTCCACGTGTCCACACGTGAGCGCCCTATCACCAGAGTACAGCAAAAATAAAGGAAACATACTGTGTTTATATGTATTGTGAAATTTGACAGGAGTTCAGTCCAAAACGTCAGTGTCATAATGTGTCAGGCTCATTCTTATCAATGTCAGCCATAAATGATGCATCACATGGATTGATAAGAGACGATTGCTGTATGGGAAAGAGCTTTAAAAATGTTTTCTTTCCGTCTGAAAGAAAATACACTTGTTATTTTTATGGATTTTATTTTTAGAGATTGAAAATAAAGTTTCCGTGAAGACCAACAGAGAGATGTGTTTTCATTCTTCATATTTTCACACACAAGTATGCAGAACAGGCTCCATAAGGTCAGTCTAGTTCAATATTAACATCAATTTGAAATGAAGTGGCAAACCAGTGTGCTTTTTAATATCCTGTTTGGGCTGTTGCAACATCAGAAACATTTTTATTAATCAGCTACGTCCAAAATTCATGTAAGCATCTGTTGTAAAGAAATTGCTAAATGGTTTTTAATTCAGATCAGATCAGATATGTCCTTCACTCTGACACACACACTCATCTTATTACAACTTTTGAATGACTGCATTGTTTCTCTGTGATTGTTGTGCAACTTCTTCCTGTATATCATGATTACAATGTGTTCAAAACTCTGAGGAGAAGAAGGAATTTGCATTTGGCTGGGGTTGTCATAAAATAATCCTGTCTTCCAGTGTCTCTTGTATGTGGGGCCTCTCTGTTATTTTTGACCAGAATTGCATAAAACCCCCAGCAAGGATTTATTAATCTGCTCACAGCCACATGAGGATTGGCTGATTCCAGGCATCTGTACACAAGATTTAACCAATTAAAAGCCAGCGTCAGTGGCTTATGCGCCTCAACGTACCAGTTTAGCTCCATACGTCTTTTTATCCTCTGTCCACCAAACCTGTAAGTTTCCATAATTAAGAGCAGATTTAAAAGAGAAAATAGACTTTCAGCTGTTTGGTATAAGGCACACATGCCAATATATAAAATCCTAGCCTATCATAGCAGTATCATATAGTTAGATGATCCGTTGACTGACACCAACACTGTTTTTTCACGATCAGATCACGATCATTAGAGGGCCAAGATCTGTATTCCTATTTAGACTGTGACTCATTTCTCATCACTGATGTCTCATGACTTCCCATAGCAACAAGTTAAAATGTAGCATGCACACTGCGAAGGGGAATGCAGCAGCTGGTAATAGTTTGATAAAATCACCTTTCCTTCACAGGTTTTTTTTGGCAGGTGCTTGATGGAAACAGGTAAATAAGTAACTTTTCAGCAATAAAAAATAAACCAAACAACTTTTTGTAGTCACCTAAAAACCTCTCCTTCAGTTCCTTACTTGATTTTGAGAAGAGTTCTGTTATAGCAGTGTGATGATGTTGACTTGTGCAGGAAGATGTGATTGATATTTGTGCATCATTCTCTAAACCATGACTGAATGCCTCCGATAGTTTGAACATGAGTAAGAATGACCTTAATTCACCTCTGCTCATGGAGAAATATGCCTTTCTAAAGCCTTCAGGCGATTGTCAAAGAAATGATTGATTGTAGGTGAAATGCTAAACAGTGCTGCTGATCAGACAATGCTTTCTTTATTTTCAGTGCTTTAAAGTAACTAAGAGTATTTACCGAAATACTGTGAATCTGTATGTAGACAAAATATTACAAATGGTATCTGACAAGTCATTTTTGACTTGAAGACATGACCTTTATCTGCTTTTTTTTTTTTTTTTTAATTTACCACCAGTTACATGCTGAAATCCATCCATCCATCCATCCATCCATCTATCCATTATCTATACACCACTTCATCCTCACTAGGGTCACGGGGGGCTGGAATCTATCCCCACTGACTCAGGGTGAAGGCAGGGGACACCCTGGACAGGTCACCAGTCTATCACAGGGCTACACTTAGAGACAGACAACCAAGCACACTCACATTCACACCTACGGACAATTTAGAATCACCAATTAACCTCAACATGTTTTTGGACTGTGTGGGAGGAGGAGAACCCAGAGAGAACCCACGCTGCACGGGGAGAACATGCAAACTCCACTACGAAAGATCCCAGGTGTCCTCACTGGGACGTGAACCGGCCACCTTCTTGCTATGAGGCGACGGTGCTAACCACCGCTCCACCTTGCAGCCCACACGCTGAAAAATTATATTTTATAGTTTATTTACATGTATTAACAGCTGTCGTCAGTAGCTTCTCTAAAGAATATGATGTTACATGAAACACTCTGATCGGTTTATAAAAATTGTCGTGGTTTACGAACAAAGTAAATGAGCTCCACCTTGACCAGCTGCAATACAAACACACACCACTTGTAGGTCAATGCATTAATTATAATATAACACCGAAACTATCCATTCTGTGTTAATATTTAATTTCCCTTGTGATAGTAACTCACCAAAATACCTTCTGCTGCCAATCATTTTACTTCCTTAATACAGTAATTGTAGCCACAGCGCAGTATTGCTTAATACTGCAAAATGCGGCAAATAAATACCTCTACCACCACTGTTTACTGATGTTGTACAGATGCGGCACTCGTTAAACAGATTGCTCTACCTGTGCAAACTCACCTACTCTTACGTTTCCCTTAATAAAGCTGCTGGCCAGTACTTCAGCTCTCCTGTGTTGGTGTAAAACACAACACACACCTATAGTGTCAGCCTTCTGATATAAACTACATTTTGAATTCTCTTTGCTGTATATCATTCCACCTCTCTGACACATTGCTCCTCCACCAGCCCCCACTCGACTCATGCCCTCCCTCTTTCCCCAAGAGGAAACTAATGATATTGTCCTTGTGGAAAAGTACTGGCATTCAGGCCATGCTTTGTTCATTGTCTATTTTGGACAGTGAAAACACGAACAATAGTCTGAGACAAATGCTTGAAATGGATGGATTAGATGGAATGAGTCAGGCAATATGCATCCCAGTCCATGGGTGGCTATTTGTCGTCATTTTATATGAATGTAATTATGTATTCAGTTATTTTTAGGCAGGCTTGTATATTTCATCCAAATATTAAGACCAAAACACATCAGCAATATTCACAGATATCAGGGTTTTGTTACAAAGAGGTTTTAGCCAGCACCAAAGAAAAATTACCAGTACAAAAATGATAAGATCTGAGAGTCAAAACATATATACATGTATTTTAAAACCCAATTTTATTAGCTGGGATTTCATTTGCTCAAGCATAATACACATTTTTGTTAATTAAATGGTCAAAAAATACAGGAAAATGCAATGATTTCTGTCAAATACAGTGACACAAACTCATGAAAGAAAGAAATCTGTGTAGGATAAAATGTTTGTTTGACTGAAGGGAAATTGAGAAAAACTTTCCCCAGTTAAATATTGTAACCTAAAGGTAACCTGCTCAGTCTTAACCTGTATCCTGCTACCTGTGTCAGTGTTTTGTGTCCTTATTTTAACTGGTGAGGATCTCTTCCTGGTAGTTTTTTGGCAGATAATGTAAAACAGAGGAACTTTCTCTTGCCTTTTAGCTGATCCTCTTGTCTTGACACTATTCTCAAATGACTGATGTTATAGATGGATGCTTAAGATGAGGCTTCAAGCTGTAGTTGGAGTTATATAAGTATGCCAGTCCTGCCGACACATCAGGATGTAGTGACGTTCATCTAAAGACATAAAGGGGTGAGTCTGGATTGCCTGCAGACATTACTATCAACAATTCATAGGAAAAGTGAAAAAATTGAATGTTACACTTAACTATTATATATTATTAATGTAGCTCTGCCTTAACTGACAAAAAGTCGCAGGGCAACTTTAAATGTTTCTATTTTCCCCTCATTTACATTTAAGCTGCACACCAAGAGGATCAATAAGCCAATCACACAATCAGGCACATTAAAGGCAAAGGTTAACAAGAGTCTTACATCCACACAGTTTGGAATGAATTTAATCTATCTTCTTTAGATATTGTACTGCCCTCTTTAGGCTCTCCACATAAAACAGCATTAAAAAGCTTCATATAATTCACAGATTATGGTTCAGATAACGGTTCCCAAGTGTCCCTGTCAATAAGTCAAGACATGATGCATTGAAAGAACAAGTGGGAGATGTTTTCTTTATAAAAGTACACTTCTATAGTTGCCCCTGATATTCTTTCAATGTATCATGTTGTCTTGACTTTTTGACAGGGACACTTGGGAACTGTTATCTGATCCATGCATTGTGAATACAGGAATCAGTCCCATCTGTGCGTCTCTGTGTGTGTTTCTGTGAAACCATACATAGGCTTCCCACTGGGGATGTAACATTTGACCTTGGGTGATATTTCAACATCAAGCTGAAGGTCAAAAAATGCTGATATTGCCATTATATTTGAAATGACATGTTATGTATACATGGATAGTACTTATTTCACTTTGGAAAACCAGCCTAACATGATTAGTGACAGAAAACACCTATCTTGTGGTAAGTTGGATGTGGTAATGCTTAACTGGGGCTCGGTGTGGTCATAGCTGGCAGGGGCAACTATATGCCTTTAAAGACGGCCCTCTAGTTACAGGTTGAATTCAATGCCACATCCTTGGCCTTATCTTCAATATAGCAGTAATATATTGTATATTATCAATACTAGTACTAACACTAACATATATTATTATATTATATGAGAGGTACAATTATAGTGTCACAAACTTTACAAACTTTACTCCACTGTATCTTCCATGGTTCCATGTAATATAGAAACAATAACAAAGTTATCACCTATGGTTCCTGTGACAGCATCTGCCTACAAATGTTGGATGTTGTGCTGTTATATTTAAAAAAAAATCATTATCTTTATTGGCCTTTTGATGAGCTAGAGTAAATAGTTTTGCCATGTATAAAACCTGGATCCTACCTAATATGACTGTAACTTACTACTTCAATTATATCAAGTTTGGTTTAAATTCATCCGATCAGCGGGGGTTTCCAAATACCCTAAAGGTATACTTACCTAATGAGTCCATATCCTTGTTTTCTGTTTCTGTTTTAATCTGAACTTTGTAAAAAATGTTTTGGGTCATGGGGGACCAAAGTCTAAAGCTCCCATTTCTGCCCATGCACTTTAAGTAGATGACTTATATTGAATGGATGATTTAAATAGAACTTATGAGTGCATATTTGCATGGGTTCTAATTCAAAGATCACACTCTATCAGAGGATTACTGCCACTCTGTCAGTCACGTTAAAGGGGGCAGACACAGATGTCCTTGTGTGCTCTGTCAACGACCCTAAATGCTGCTTTTTCTAAAAGAAGCAGATGCTCAAAGTCAGAGATATGATTCATAATTTCATGGTAAAATGTTTTATCATTGGTGTTCATATTCTACTCTATAAGATAAGACTAAACTGTCATGCAAATGACAAACGTGCAGCCATGCAGTACGTGGTGTGAATGTGGGAAACAGTGAAAATGTGACGACTTTCAAGCTGCAGTCTGGGGAAGGTTGAAAGATTTGAAGAGACTTGCTCTTTTTCTTTGAGCTCCAAGATGTGTTTGGCTGTAGTTAATCCACAATGTGTCTCTATCGTATAGTTTCGGATGACATGAGCATTGTTTTATAGAAAAACATTGCAAGCAGGTCATGATTAGCTGAAAGAGTTGCTGAAATTTTAAGACATGAATAAATCACAGTGTTTACTTGAAAGGGCCGGAAACAAAACGAAGCACTGATATGAATTGTACTTGGGATAAAAGCTGCAGTTTGTGTGAAAAGTTGTATCTATTTTTGTTTCACATAATATGCAAATGAGTAGGAACTTTCCTAAAATAATAACCTTTTTATCCAAATGACATTAATTACATAACACACTGATCTGAGAAGGAGTTTCACACACTCCCAAATCCTCACTTTCTCTCTTTTTTGTTTCTCTGTTTCTGCATATTTCTATTGTTGGTGAATCATGTTTTGTTTGTTTCTTTTTCTTTCTTTCTTTTAAAAAAAAAACAAAAAACAAAAAAATCATTGTAATTTATTTTTAGATACCCCTCAGGGTTTTTGTTTTTTTTTTTGGCTTTTTGTGAGCTTTTTTTGTTGTTGTTGTTATTTTTAGATTTTTAAAATATATTGCTAATGGCCTGAAAATCCACCACATCAAGAAACAAGTTGTACGCGCTTTCAGAGCGGCCATCTTTGAAGGTGGTTCAATAGGTGGATGAGAATGGGATAAAGAAACAGACAAAAAGATAGTTCATTTACAGGAACCACAGAGATGTCTGTAGGTTTTTGAAGTGTGTACTAAATGCTGGTGGGTTGAGTAAACATGTTGTACTTAAATAAATTAAATGTTGCTGAAACTATCTTTGTGAGGTTGCTGTAAGTACAGTATATCTTCATTTTGGAATGCATTTGCACCTTATGCATATATATACACATTTTTCTTTAGCATTTCTTGGTCTAAACTGTGTTTGTGAATGTTGTTGCTTTCACTTTTGTATTCCTTTAATGCTTATTGGTCTTACAAAGATGCACTATGCTTTGACAGAACGGCTAAATCCAGAACATGAAATCGTTTTAAGTTTGCAAGTTGCACTTACAAGACATGTGCGTCACAATGTGTTTAACTCTGTATGTTTCTGACGACAGGAATGCAGCAACCAAACCAACCATTCATGTAACAGCTGGTTGGACAGAGATAAGTAGCAATTAGGCAGTTAAGAGGTGGAGAGTTGTGGGTGTCAGGCCTGTTGACCTCATTCTCTCTTGTACAGAGATGTTTCTCACCAGAACAATCCATTCAGCATCAGAACTGCTTCATAGTTTCATAGAAATTGGATTCCTGCCTCTCAAAATCCCTTGTTCTTCACACATACATTCCATTTAGAATACAGTTGCTGTCATGCTACACTAATCAGCCACAACAACCAACGACTGGTGAAATGTAACACTGATCATCTTGCATTGTAACAGTGCAGTGTCCTGTAGAGAAACCTAATTCTCAGCATTGACGTGGATGCCACTTTGACACGAACCTCCGTCCTATGCATTGTCCCAGACCAAGCACACCCTTCCTGTGGGAACAGCACTGGTTGTCCTCCTCCAGCAGGACAGTGTCTCCTGCCATGACACAAAAACTTCTCAGGAATGGCTCAAGGCATTGAACATGCACGAACATGCTCTGTTGAGGCTCTACCTCCACCTTATTCTACTTTTATCATACTCTAATCTTCAGCTTTGTGATGTCGTCTTTCTAATCAGTTTTACTAGTACACCTTTAAATAGTGACCCAGCCTGTTCTTTTCCATTTTTGTTGTGTGTATTTTTATATTTTTTGAGTGTTTGCCTGTACTTTTTATACATGTTGTTCCTGTGTTACCTTGCCTCTGTGTGTTGTATTTCTTTATTATGTAAAAGCACTTCTGAATTCCGTTCTTTAAAACTGCTA
Source organism: Stegastes partitus (assembly GCF_000690725.1). Taxonomy (NCBI): domain Eukaryota; kingdom Metazoa; phylum Chordata; class Actinopteri; family Pomacentridae; genus Stegastes; species Stegastes partitus. The sequence goes on from NW_007577787.1 coordinate 185,232, forward strand.
TACAAATAAAGTTTATATTTCTTCTTCTTCTTCTTCTTTTTGTTCTTCTTCTTCGTCTTCTTCCTCTTCCAAACAACTACAATAATAATGAGAAGGAAAAAAGGAAGAAGAAGAAGAATGTAATATAATAATAAGCAACAGAGCTTGGATCATCTAAAATGCAGTTAAAGTGAAAAAGCTGTTTAAAAAGATGGGTGTTGAAAGTAATTTTGTATTCTGTAAAGGAGAGTTGTATTTTGTGTCGATTGGCATCCGTTCATATTTCTTCTTTTGTGTTTGCTTTTCCATCCAAACCAGACATTTGGAAACTTGAAAAATGTCCCTGTTGTTCCTTCCCGTTGATATGACAACTGAAGCAGCCATGTATGGAATGTGATGTGCTCTTTCAAAAATACTGCAAACACATAGTCAATGCATTCCTGTCATTCCCCGTACACAACCCCGGCTAAACTATGGCGGCATGCCTGAGATTCTGGCATTAATCCTTTGAACAGGGCTTCAATGGCGAAAGGAAATATTTACCACCTTTAGAAACAACAGCAGGAAGAATAGTGTCTGCGACTGGGAATCAGTGAAGCAAACACAACTGTGGCCTCTTCCAGTCTTTCTGAGTCAAAGCAGCCACAACATTTTTGATTAGGGACAAATCAGCAACAGAGAAGCCAAGGTATCAAGTGTAAACTGCGGGTAAAAAGCGATTGATATGAAATGCAGGAAAAGGTTAGTTTATATGTGACAAAAGAAAACCTCATCAGCGCTTCTCATTTTTGTACGTCAGTGTGTAGGAGAAACAATCCTTATCAGTCTGCTCTCAGGGTTCAGGATTACCACGTGACCTCACTGTCTTCCAGAAACTAGGTGAGGGTGTATGGAAATATTCAAAATGTTTCCAGCTTTCTTTTTTTTCAAGGGCAACCTCTACAGGGATTGAATTTTAATTCTTAAACCATGTTTTGTGTTTCCCTGGAAGAAGCATTTTTGTGAGAGAAGTGTTCTAGTATAAAAACATCTTGCTAATTGGCAAGTAGTGGTGTAACCATAGTAACCGGCAAAGGTCCAGAATCAAAATGCAGCTGACCACATTGGTAGTATGGAGCTAGAGTGCAGAGTTTGTTCTTTTTATTTACTGTATGGAAAGTTAATTCATTTAAAGAGATGAAGGCAGGGGACACCCTGGACAGGTCACCAGTCTATCACAGGGCTACACTTAGAGACAGACAACCAAGCACACTCACATTCACACCTACGGACAATTTAGAATCACCAATTAACCTCAACATGTTTTTGGACTGTGTGGGAGGAAGACGGCCTAGAGAGAACCCACGCTGCACTGGGAGAACATGCAAACTCCACGCAGAAAGATCCCAGGTGTCCTCACCGGCACATGAACTGGCGACCTTCTTGCTGCGAGGCAACAGTGCTAACCACTGCTCCACCCTGCAGCCCTTGCCACAAATATGAGCACAAGCTGGACTACACCAGAACACTGCCCGACTGAAACCAAGTTCAAGTTCAAAAATCTTTAATATCCCCGTGGGGAAATTTTTGTGCAGCCAGCAATGCAGACAGTCACTGCCACAATCACACATGCAACAACAACAACAAAAAACAACAGAGAAAAGATAAGACCGATAACTTGTTTAACAGGGAAATAGCAGCAGGGACAAAAGAAAATTTATATCTATTGGTCCTGCACTTTGGCAGAACCTACCTGCGCCCCAGCGGAAGTAATTGGAACCAGTGGGCCAAGGGATGGCTCTGGTCTGCGGTGATTAAACGGGCCTTGGCTAACAACCTGGTTTGATGTAGGGCTGTCAAGTTATTTAGGTTCGTCCCTGCTATTTTTCCACACAGCCTCACAATACCTGGTAGTCTGTTTTTGTTTTTAAGAGTGAGGGAGCTGAACCAGCAAATAAAAGAAAAGGTTAAAAGAGACTCAGTAAAACAAGAATAAAACATTCGCATAAAAGAACTGTTAACATTAAAACTCCGCAGCTTCCTAAAAAAACAAATACGCTGGTGAGCCTTCTTGCACACAGCATCTACATGAGTACTAAAAGACGGTTTGTCATCAAGGTGAACACCAAGGTACTTGTAGTGCAATCAAAATCTAACTGTTACGTTCTAACAGGAAGAAAATTATAGTTTGAGCATCATCATTGTACCTGTTTCCTCTATGTTTAACAGCTTTATGTTTATTTTTTATGACAGTCCCTGCCGTTTTGTTGCCTTACCCATCCACAGCTTCACGGTCACAAGTGAAAGGCCCCATCGGCAGTTCCATGCGGAACGATTTCCAACTGACTGCTTTCTCTATGTACCACCACTACAAATGAATGAAGTCCTCTTCATTGCTTATCGGCATTCCTCTCAACTTGCTGTGTCATTACAGACTAATTTATTAAAATCATGTGATCAACATGTGGAACAGTTTTATTGGACCAATGGAGAGTGAAACAGGAATTTCCCCTGGTTTTGTTTCAGTAGTTGAGAAACAATGGATGTATTAAGAGAGATTTATACGGTATTGCAACAACAACAAGAAAAAATTCCCTATAGGCCGAAAAGCATTTTCCCCCATACACCACAATTATAAAGAAACTTCTGTTAAGCTGTTGACAGGACTTCTCCAATTGCAAATAAGCTCTGGTGTAGAGAAGTTATGCAACCACTGAGCCTTTAGTAAATAAATAGCTAAATGAATTAAACTGTCATTCTGGTCTGCATTGTCTCAGGAAAACCTTTTGGGCTCTTCTCACAGCTTTACCAGTTCAGTTGCATTTGAAAAATCCTGAATGCAATCAAAGAAAGATCCAAAATTGACCAGTTGGTTATTTTTTCCCCCCCCTCCTTTGAGTGGACGTAGCTGTTGAACAAACAATCTTTGTTTCTTAGTTATTATGCACTCAGCTGGGTCTTGGTTTTGGGTCTGAAGCGTGGATTAAAGTTAGGAGTGGAGCATGAAAACATAGTAATTCCAAGCATGTCTAAGCTAGCAAAAATCAACAAACTGGGAGCACTACAGTTGCCAAGTATTGCATTCTTTTGAGCCAAAATATTGTCAAAACATGATTTAAATGTAGGCTCTTAGCTTCAAAATGAGGACTGATAAACTCTTTCAGGATCTGGGTTGTAAACGTGTATAACATTTTCACCCTGACATTTCTGTTAAAACTCATTATCTTGCAATGAAAACAGCACAAAAGTTAACCCTAATGTCCACAGTGTCTTTGGATCAGGCGTATTTACCTTAGTAGCAGGTCAGTGAGACTGAAAGAGTGATCTTCACCTGCACCATGATGAAGGAGTGGTAAGACAGAAACCTCAAGTGTATGTATGGAAAAGTACTGCAATGTCATTCCTCAAGGCTAAATTAATGAACAGCAAAGACAAAGAGGACAACAACCATCACAAGCAAGTTACAACATGACATATTTGTACTGCATTGAAAAGTAGACAACTCATTTGAAAGTTGATTATTGCTCTGGGAAAGGATTTAGCTACTGTCAATTTTGATTGATAACGAAAGGTGAATGAATACTGTAAACAACTAACTGAAAAATCATCAATCTCATGACTGTACTGTAGTAATGATTATGCAATCACCAGTGCTGACTTCTGTAAACAGAGAAAACAGGTGTACACATTATAAACCGTGGTGCTCCACAAACAACCACATGCACACACTTTATGAGACAACAGAACATCCTTTGTGTGAGTGTGATCCAACCTTTATGTGCAAAAGTAACAGGACGCAGCTTTAACATGCTCAATGTGTATATCTGCATTTCAGACTTTATGTAACATTCAAGCATAGCTGGGGGGGTTTATGGTTCACTGGCTGTGTTAGCACTGGCCTCTCTTTTGCATATGTCACCGTCGCCTTGGGGTTTTCCGTTGCTGTTCTGGTCCATCTGTGACCCCTGACGTTTAATCCAGCCAGGCTAGTTATTATGTCAGATGGCCTCTGGTTCCACAAGTCGTAGCTTTGCTTATTTACACCCACGGGAAGCTGTACTTTCCAACTTTTATTTATTTATTTTTTAATCACAGTTTACATTACTCAAAAAAATTGCTTCATTTGGGCCTTGCTGCACATTCTTCTCAATCCCAAACGGATATTGTACATTTGACTTATTATATGAAAGTGCATGCAATGTTCTGGTTGTTTTCAGAAATTCCTGATTATATAAATGACCAGTGTTCAGGTGCTGAACAGGCTGCAGAAACAGTGGAGCTTAAAAAAAAATAATGGATACAGTATCTCACATTTCTGCAAATATTTTATTATAACTCTTCATTGGACAACACTAAAGAAGTGACACAAGTACAGTAGTCAGTGTACAGCTTGTCTAACAGTGTACATTTACTGTCCCCTCAAAATAACTGAATACACAGCCGTTAATGTTTAGCAATATAAGTGAGTACATCCCTAAGTGAAAATGTCCAAATTGGGCCCAATCAGCCGTTTTCCCTCCCAGGTGTCATGTGACTCATTAATATTACAAGGTCTCAGGTGTAAATTGGGAGCAGGTGTGTTAAATTTGGTGTTATCACTCCCACACTCTCTCATACTGCTCACTGGAAGTTTAACATGGCACCTCATAGCAAAGAATTCTCTGAGGATCTGAAAAAAAAGAATGGTTGCTCTACATAAAGATTTGTGACATATTTTAAGTGTAAAGCTAAGCATTTAGTGCAAAGTGTTCCAACTTTGATATGAACCATAAAAAGTCACAGTTTAGAGATGTTTCCAAACTGTGACTAACTGCTTTAATGTTGGCCATTTATTAGGACTTTATAGACAACTTATAAGCCATTAATAAGAACGACTCTGGGGTTTTTAATTTGTGGAAATCCTTTTTATTGCTAGATTATTTATAATCTGTTAAGCCTAAACTTGATCTTAATAATAGTTTAGAATTATTAAGCATTAGTAGCATGTGTATTGGCTAATAGTCATTTCTTAGTCATCCTTAAATCCTTAATAAAGAGTGCTTTATTAGAATTAGATGATGATGCTGAATTACACCTCAAAGGCAAACTTCCTTCACTATGTAAGCAGTTTGCATTGGATCCATACAGATGGATGAGAAATTAAAGGATAAACCTGAACCCTTGACCTCTGCAGTGAGTGGATCTGGTCACTCTATTGGAGGGCTTTTTGCCAGTTAGGTCCACTTGTCCCCTAAGTTGGAAACCTCACTGCAAATCAATACAAAGTTATTGTGAGTGATCACTTTTATCGCAGGTCTGCATCCATGGGGCATGAAGGGTCATCGAATGGCCTGAAGAGTATTAAAATGATGTACATCATATGCAGTGGCCTTTGCAGGCACCAGATCTCAATGAGTTCAACACATATCTGAGATCTTGGACAGATCTGTTAGATAGCACCAGCACCACCACCATCATCAGAAGACCAAATGAGGGAATATATTTTGGAGGACTGGTACTCCATCCATTTAGTAGTTATAGAGTCAACGCACATGTGCACTGAAACTGTTCTGGCAGCATATGGAAGCCCAACACCTCACTTTAACACTTCAGGTGAGTTTTCTTTTAACTTCTCAGCTGTCTGTATCTTTGCATTCGCTACAATACTGAGTGTTTACACCTTTGCTGTAGTAAAAAAAAAGACTGATCTGCCGAGCTCTGCTGCCCTGGCTGATATCACTTCATACATAAAGAAGGGAAGACGATGCTCTTTTGGCTGATGCAACCTCCCTATCCCTTATTATGAAAAGTATCAGATGTTCTGGTTCCCTGCTGTCAGTTCATTTCAGCACACGTTATGTTGTAACAAGCTTTCATCACACTGAGCCAACAGGGAAAACTCTGCAGTAGGCTGTTTGAAAACTGACGAGAGAGTAACTGAGGAAAAGGTCCAGGGACACTGTGGGGACTGGTGTTCACTTTCCAATTCTTTACTGTATCATATTTGCACATGTAAATTCCTAATTGCACAAGATACCAGATTGTAGCTTTTGCACAAGGACACCCCTGCATTTGTAGTTAACACTCCCTTTGTGTTCTGCAATATTTTTGGTTTATGAAAACAGATTAGGCACTTTGCAAGACATATAAACTCTACAGGATCTTACTCCTATTGTTTTCAGCTTTTCTACTTTTCCCTCTTCTTTTGGCTGTAAAATTGGATCACTCGTTTTTAATTCCATTTTCCTGTCGTCTGTGTGTATCCTTCCCCTTTGTGTTTGTGCTCTTTGTACATACTGCTCCATTTTTCAGTTGTTCTTCTTTACAGAGAAACAATAAATAAATCAGCAAAGCGTCCACCTGCTGGGATTTCATAGCCAAACATGAATGATCTGGGACTGATCAGCGGTGGTGGGAGTCATCCTCTTCAGCAGTGTGGCTCTGTGGGGGGGAAACAACGCCCCCCCGTCAAACAGTCACAGGATTTCATGCATTCTTGTCAGCAAAGAGGGAGAAAGCTGAAGTGTCCTTGAGCAAGACAATGGATCTCTAATGACTCCTGGGTGCTGACACTGATACCACACAAATCACCCTAAAAGTGACTCCCATTTCAGTTCTTTTTTCACCAAGTACCTGCTTGATTTTTTGCAGAACAGAAGAACAAACTGGGTTAATTTGATAATATGACAATCTCAAAACAAAAACTAGAAGTGCACCAGACAGCTCTTACACATGTTGCATTCTACTGCCATCTAGGGTGAGCTGCTGTAAATTTTCTTTGCTTTGTCTCCTCATATTGTTCTCCCTCTTTGTGGGCAAACAAGGAATTACAGGTGAATAAACAGCTATGCTCAAACACATCTGGTTACTTTATTTCCTGCTGTTATTCAAACGTTAATGTAAGTTTAAATGCTTGTGAATGTGTGTTGACTTCCAGCATTCCCCTTTTCTTTATCAGCTTGATGAAATATCAGCATTCTTTCCTAACATTTTCAAGGTCGTGCCCCGCTATCAGGGCCTACCTCCTCCCTGCCCGCCACACACAAACCTGCTGTTCAACCAAGCAGGAAAGATAAAAATTGCAAATAATCTGTGAGCTGTAACTGGCTGTGTTTTCCTTTGTGGAAGTGAAATAACGACTTTGCAGCTCACGCTGACCTGCAGAACTCTAACACGGCTCCACTGTTTCTTGATCTCCTGACCAGTTTCACAATGGGGCCTTTGAAAACGTGGCAAAAGGTTGGTACACTATGAAAAAACCCCAAAAACTTACATTGCATTTAGGCTGTTAAATCTTTCTGTCTCTTGCTTTATAATGGCTGAAAGTCAAATTGTCCTTGAGGGAGAGTACATCATAATGTAGTGGGTGTACAAAATCATTTTGAAGCCGAACAAAAAAAAAAAAAAGCATTGATGATTTGGCGTGTTTAGAGGTTTATTAGTTGTTTTCTGTTGCTTTAAAAACTCACATACTGGATCACAGTAATGCTCAGTCCTGTTCTACAGCTGGCAAATCTTACCATAGTCTCAATTGATGTCTTAATGTGAGAAATGGGTTACCCTGTATACACAAAACATTTCAGAAATGCTTGTTTTTGTACATCTTCTGTGCTTTTTATCTGATTTTTGAAGTGTTTTGGATGAAAGCTTGAAAAAAAAAAAAAAGGACAAATCTTATATTTCAGTGTACAGCCTAGCAATCTAATCAGAATCTAATGACAGTCATTCTAAAATTCTTCTGATCAAGTTATAGTGGAGCAATAGGCAAAGCAAACAAACTGAGTTGAGCGTTAAACTCTCGAGGAACAGTGAACAGAAAATATTTAAGGTCCTTTTTACTGACTTAAACTGTATTGTTGCTTATTTAGTTGCTGAATTATTTTATATTTTCTCAGGAAAATGTGGTCACTGATTGTTTTCTTATGATAATTTCTCTAAAAATAATGTCTATTATTGGTGTTTACTAAAATTACATTTCATAAATGTCTTCCTTTTTTATGCTTGTACACCTGTTTGCACTTGTTTAATTTCTGTAATATTGATAAAAATTTAGATGCAGTTCAATCACAATATCTTCACAGACAAGCAAAATTAGTATAAAACTTTATGGAAAGGACAACAAAAAACCTCCTACCTATGCTGTCCCTCCAACTAGATCAGCATGTCTGATTTGTCCAACTTGACTCTTCATCTGGAGGCGTCCCTCACCAGCGCTTTGGGTCAATACCTGGACAACTGGACACATAACATCACTGCATCAGCCGACGCTCTGGACAAGACGCTGGCCGAGGAGAACTTCAGGGATGTCATCTGGTATCTGGCGGTGATGATTGGCATGTTTGCCTTCATTATTGTGGCCATGCTGGTGAGCACAGTCAAATCCAAAAGGAGGGAGCACTCGAATGACCCCTACCACCAGTACATCAAGGAGGACTGGACCACTCACATACACCAGAGTGATGGTGTAACTAACTTTTCATCTGGATAATGTAAACATAGACATGTAGCTCACAGTTAATGTCTGCTATCATTAGTCGCAGAAGCAGCGGCAGAAACATGTTTCTTTTCTTGCCTTTTAGCTCTATCATTAATATTTTCCAATGCATGTACATCCTTAATGAATTGTTACGTTTCTGATTTCCTCCAACAAACAATTGAACTCATGACTCCAACACATCATGGTCCAAACATGTTAGTGAGTTGATTTTAATTATACATATTTTTTTTTTTAAAAAACCTTTGATAATCATCGAAATGTAAAAATAAAATGTTGCAATTCTTTGAAAATGCAAGTTATAAAAATTCTGCTTAAACTCAATCATTTTTTTCTTGATTCTTCAAAGCTGTGTAAATACACACAAGAGCAACACTGCATGTACAGAAGACATTAAACCATGACCTCATAAGGCAGGAGAGGTCACTGAATGGTTTTATGAATCTAAAAATGATCTCAATCATATGCTATCAGTTTTGCAGTCATTAGATCTAATCCCAGTTGAACATCTGCAGGAGAATTTGGACCGACAGCGCTCTATCATCGTCAACACACCACATAAAGGGACATCTTTTGGATGACTGTTTTGTCCCTCCAGCAGAGTTCCTGAGACTCAGAGAATCGGTGGCAAGTTGCACCAAACTAAGGCAACACCAAAGACACTTAAAGTTGAGTTTTCCTTTAATTTGTCACTGTCACACTTCTGTAAAGGAGTCACATAAAGCAGAAGGCAGTTTTAGTCATATAGGAATATAATTTATGGCAGGTAAAGTTGATACAAAAGATGCTAGATAATTCCAATAAGAGCCACTTGATGCAAATGAATCAACTTATACTTTATTTTTTAACGTAATGTCACTGTTATGGTGTACCAAAAGGTTCTTCACTGCATGAATATTTTACACATTGAGGAGTTGTACCACTGTGATTCTCATGCTTCAGCAGCTCATGTATATATTTCTTCCTGCAGAGGGCAGCAGAAGATTTATCCCAAGTTCCTAGACAACTGTTGTACTTGAGACAAGAGCAGAGATGAAAAAGGCTAAAGAGGAAGCGGCGAAAATAGAGGTGCAGCTGCTGCTGTTTTGTCAGCAGCGTAGAAAGAGTTCATGGTGGCATTTAGAATGACGTTAATGTGGAAAATCTTTGAGGTAGTGTGTAGGCTTGAAAAGAGCAAAACAGGGGACACTAATAATGCAAATTCAGTCATGAGAAACCAACAAGACAAAGCAACCCTTGTTCTAATCAAAGCAGAAGTTACACTGATACACAAACCACTGTCAGATAGCTCATGACTTGAACCCAGTGGGAGACCCAACACTACACACAGGTTGTTTGAATCGCCCTCTGCACACCTGTTGGCAGATTGTTCCATGAGCTGGCACTTAAAATAAATTGTCTACTCTATCACCAAACACCACGTCCACTGTTTTTGGTTCCTCACAGACTTAAACGCCTCAAAATAACCGAAGCCCCAAATCTCTGCAGCTCAGCTCTCTCCTCCCACATCCCCGAGTCCCTCACAGAGACATCACGGAGAGCAAGTGCTGTAACTCATTATTAAACCCCCCCACTGTCATCCTCCGCTATCTCCCGTTCTCACTTGCCGTTTTATTTTTAGCATTCAAACAACTGGTCTCCTAAAAATGGGCCTATCCTGCATGTGTAGGGAAGGAGAAGGGCTGCTATGTATGGTATCCACCCCTCCGAGTACCTCACAGGCCTGACACTGCTTCTCTTTGGCCTTTGTGTCTGCAGAGAGGAGGCGTGAAGGAGTAATCACAGCGGGAGAAAGAGTTACTAAGTCCTGAGGATACTTTGGATTTCTTTGGACAACTGGGAATACCTGAGAACTGCCACTGACGGACTGCTTTTTTTTTTTTTAACTTCAAAATTTTCCTGCAGCATTTCTTACATTTCCCCCATCATTTCACAGGCCATCGGGGGACCTTTCAGCTTGTGCAGTTTCATACTGTGAAACCAAATCACACTGTCGGGGGTGTGTGGTAGCTCCGGATCATGCTCTCCCTGTGGTTGTTCCTGCTCCCTTGCCTGAGCCTTGTGCCTCCGGTCCCGGCCGAGAAGGGCCTGGAGTTCCCACACTATGACGGGAAAGACCGCGTTCTTGATATCAATGACAAGAACTACAAGAAAGCCTTAAAGAAGCACAGCATGCTTTGCCTGTTCTACCACGAGCCCATACCGGAGAGCAAGGAACTGCAAAAACAACACCAGATGACTGAGCTGGTGCTGGAGGTAAAGTATGAGGAGGATGGATGAAGTGAGCAGAAGGCCAGATTAGGAGAAAATGACAGAGGGAAAATGATCAGGAAACGTGTACAATGACATGATTTGATTTGCTGCCAGCAGTGTGAGAGAAAGGACACTCCTGCCATTCATATAAAAGACTCCATGCTAGTGCTCCAATAACCAACTGGTGAGACCTGAAACTGTATGTGTTTCCTCAAGGTCAGTGTGTTTATGAGTGCACAGTAGTCCAGTGAGATGCAACGCTGTCACTTAAGGTTATTTCAGATTAATTCAATGTGCACTTCCATCCCATAGAAATGCATGAGGCTTACTCTCCCCTTGGCTCTCCTCTGCTGGCAGAAATAGGCCAAGAGCTCATGTGTATTGTTTTATTTTTTGAGCTACACGCCTGAAGGGCACGACTACCTTCTCCTCTTTGGTGGACTTGTCAAAGCAAACACAGATTTAAAGGTATATATTGCTTTTCAGGCCGAACTAAGCAGCTGGAAGCATGTCTAAATGATACGTTAAATTAACCTCTTTGAATCCCATATAGTAGGAAACTGTGCACAGTGGCCTGTCTCATATTACACATGGCTGAGGGCACGTTGCTCTTTGAACTGTTAAAGGTAATCTGATGCCCGACGTGCAGTCCTGATATTAGCTTCACTTATTTTACACGACACAGGTGGGTCACGCTGCTAAAGTCTGGCAGCCATGAAACCACATACAGTGAATCTGTAATCACAGACTGCTGGGCAGACAAGTTAAACAGAATGTATAATTTCAGCTAATTTGTTCACAGTATCTACATTTTGCAGGTGTTTATGCAGTTTTCATGTCCTCTTAGTTATCTGGTGGAAAAACACTTCTATATTTTTATACACTTTATATTTAAATAGGTGTTTGGGTTAAATATGAGCAGTGGAGTAACGGGTGGGAATTAATAAGCTTTGGCTTCCTGCTGCTCCCTTTTGGACACATCATTTATTTAGATTCAACTATTCATGGAGTAGCAACAGAATGTATGTGGGTGTGTATGTAGGTACATGATTATATGTAAATATGTGCATGTATAGGTCTGGGTATGTATGTATTATGTATTTTGTCTGTCACTCACAGGAAGTCTTATTATTTTTTATTTAGATATATTGTTATTTTCTTCTCTTTTAATGTGTTCGAAATAAAGAATGAATGAATATTTCATGATACTTTCTACTGTTGCTACAATACAGTTCAACTATATTTGTCTGACACCCAAATGGAATCTCTAGAGACAAGAGAGAAACAAGCAACTCTTCAGATCAAGACTGCATATACAACAGTAAATAAAAGGAATCCCAAGCAACAGGTTAATGAATCAGAAACAATCAAAATGTGAATTAAAATACTTGAAATGGGTCCATTTTGAGCAATGCATGCTCTTAATGTTTTATATTTTAGGTGTACTTCGATGCTAATATAGACTTTTTTTGAGAGCCCAATTTTATTGTGGTATTTATACTTTCACTTAAGTAAAAACAAAATCCTAAATATTCTTCCACGAGAAGAAGAAGCTTTATTGTCATTGTACATAAATAATAAAATAGCAATTTTAAAACTCCAGAAAGCGTTACTGGTACTCTCTGGAGTTTTCTTGTGAAATAAAGCAAAAACATGATTTAAATGTTGCATCATTCACACTTGCATTGGCCTGCTGGGAGTTTTGTTTGCTGACAATGTTTTAATAATCAGTAATTAGCAAAAAACCGAAGGTTGTGTAAAACTGAAGGCAGTGTATAAATTGTTCTGCCTGCATGTACACGTGTGCAAGAGCGTCCTTGTGTGCTAAATAAAACGAGGATCGACTTATAAATTCTTTGCTCCATTGCACTACTAGTGGTCCCAAATTCCACAGGATGCCTTTAACTTTATTAGATTGCTTAATTTATTGTATTAGTAGAGTCCAAATATCACCTGAGCTCATCTACTGTACTTCACAGAACAATTGCCAGACTAATTATATATATATATATAAACTTACTTTGGTTATATTTAGAACAGGGCAGTCCGAGTGATTATGTAACTGTATCTCTTTGGCCTGCTGGCAGCTCGAGCACCTCTGGTGTATGGCCAACTTTGGTGCTGCTGTCAAGTTCCCCTTTACAATCTCAGCTTCATTTAATATATCAACTGAACTGGCATTTCTGTTTCCAGAACTCAGAACCCAAAATGAATTATTTTATTTTTTGTCTTGTGTCTTTACATGTTATGTGTTCAGTCCTATTCTCACTTCCTTTATGGTATCTCTGTCTTGGCTGCAGCTTGCTGCTCAGGTTATGGAAGAGAAGGACATTGGATTTGGAATGGTTGACTCGCACAAAGACGCAAAAGTGGCAAAGAAACTTGGTGAGTGTACATATATATGAAGAGTTCATTTGCAAGAACAGATAACTCCATCTTCACAAACCTTCAGAAAACCCACTTTTCCATCGTCTACCTGAGACAATATCAATCAAACTCATGTTGTCTCTATTTTTGTCATGAGTCCACTCAGCTTCAGTTTGATTGATATTATCTAACAAAAAAAAATGTTTTCTGAAAATGTACTTACCTGTTTTTGAAAAGGAACTCGTCATCTTCACCTTCTTGTTATCTATCTCTGATTTAATTCCTGCAGGCAAACGTTAAAGAAGTTTGCTTTTGATCAGAATCATTTATATAGATAACTTTAATGTATGTAATTTCATATAATTTCCTTTGCTCACAGGCTTGGAGGAGGAGGGAAGTGTGTATGTTTTTAAGGCCGACAGGGTGATCGAGTTTGATGGCTTGCTCTCTGCTAACACCCTGGTGGAGTTCCTGTTGGATGTGAGTGGACTCTAAGGGCAGATTCCCAGCTGCTAGCACTAAACCACCAGTCCTACCAAACTCATAAGCTCACGGTGCATTCTGTCTGTAGGTGTTGGAGGAGCCCGTGGAGGTGGTAGGAAATGCTGCAGAACTTAGAGCCTTCGACAGGATGGAGGAAGACATCCGTCTCATTGGCTACTTCAAGAGTGAAGACTCTGAGCGTGAGTGTGTATGTTGTCAAATGTATTTGTGCGTTTTAAACACAGCTCACTGCCTTGTTGGATGTGATGGGCGCTCTGTGGCTCATGTCCTTCATTAAAACACGAGCGTATTTTAACCCCCTCATCTCCGTGGATTTACAGATCCATTTTTATCGCTGCTGCACACACAGCTGCCACTGCCTGCTCTCCTCTCACATGCTGTGTAGCGTAGCTCACTCGCAAGGATGAGCTGCCGCTACATCCCGTCTGACAAACTGTGGGAGCATTAAGCTTAGGTCAAAGTTCAGCTATTTCCGTTCCCTGATGTGCAAATGTCACGTACACAACAGCCGAAGAAAGGATGAACAGATGTGTGAGCTTCTAAACAAGAGCGCTAGAAATATGTTTCTTTAAAGATTGTAGCACCAGCGTATTATGCTTAACTCCTTCTTACTCCTCTTGTTTTTATACCTAGATTATGAAGCCTTTAAAGAAGCTGCAGAGCAGTTCCAGCCCTACATTAAGTTCTTTGCCACGTTTGAAAAATCGGTAGGTAACAAGCAAAGACACAAAATGCTGAACAGAAAAGTGACGATCTTCTTGAATGATCTGTCTTCGTTGCTTTAGGTGGCCAAAGAGCTGACTCTGAAAATGAACGAGGTAGACTTTTATGAGCCCTTCATGGAGGAGCCAGTCACTATCCCAGGCAAACCTCACTCTGAGGAGGAGCTGGTGGAATTCATAACTGAACACAGACGGTAAACAAAGAGCAATGCTGCACTATTATTTGTATGCACTGCAATAAACGTGTTTACCCAGATGTTCCGAGGTGTGTTGTGCAATCATATATTGTAACATCTAATGTGTTTTCTGTGCCGTCAGACCAACCCTGAGAAAGCTACGAGCAGAAGACATGTTTGAGACCTGGGTGAGTGATGGCCACCTATCTGCAAGGGAAACACTGATGAATTTAATTGTAATTTTCCCCAAGCTTCACAGTAATCTCGTATTTCTCAGGAGGATGATATCGAGGGCATCCACATTGTGGCCTTTGCTGAGGAGGAGGACCCCGGTAAGAGCATATTACTTGGTGGTATACCAGTGTTTGGTATTAAATGGGATTAACAAGCGATGGGGTTTGATGCAAATTGTGCAGCAGCTCCTCTGTTCTAATGTATAATCAACCAAGTAGTGACGTAGTGACAATAAGGGAGAACAAATAGAAACAGTAAAACAAAGGAGGGGCTCTTGGAAAACAAAAAAGTGAAATATAAAACCAAGCAGACAAAACACAGAAAAATGATCCATAAAAATGAAAGTGGAATAAAAAAAAAATGGACAAAAGACATTTGAAAACAAGAATGTGATTAAATCACAGAATAAACAATCTGAATAGAAGCTTGACTAAAGAGGTGGGTTTTAACGTAACAGTTGGAGATCCTTACTTACATCTGCTCTCAGATTCTCAGGCAGCGTGTTCCAAAAGCTAAAAGCTGCTTCACCAAATGTTTTTGCGAGAGGACCCAACAGTATTGCCTTCCTGTTTATTCACAGCGAGGATGTCCCACGGATAGACGGCAGTAAGACTATACAGTGCTTCATAATGCAAACAGATGATAACAGACTGCAAACCTGAAGGACAGGTTTC